>NW_026871948.1:545000-547500 GCF_033458585.1 Syngnathus typhle | reverse complement strand
AAGCCGTGATCACTCAAAATCATGCATTCTATAGATACAATCGCCCCTGAAAGGGCGTTTCATGGAAACATGGTTATCATGAAAAGTTATTGACAGCTTTTTATGTGGTAGCACAAATTTGCCATTACGACCTGCATTTTGCTGTATATGTCATGAAAATTGGAAAAACCCTACATGTAAGCGCAATGTGTTGTTTTGGTTTCTTTTACAAAGAAAAACTGCTGCTTTGAGTTCACAGGGAGCCAGCCTCTTTATTCACTGTACATAGTCTGCTCTCTAGCGGTAAAAGACGTGAACTACAATGCTTCGGATGACGCCACACAATATAGGTTGGAAACTCGGGTTATAATTTCAATGTCGGAATTTAAACTCGGTTTGCAGTTTCCGAATGCCATACGTAATGGGTGTTGTCAAAATTTGCTTTAACAATTGAAGTGGGGGGAAAATAAATAAATAAATAAATAAATAAATGAGTAAATGAGTAAGTAAGTAAGTAAGTAAGTAAGTAAGTAAGTAAGTAAGTAAATAAATAAATAAAGCTTACAGCACCTGGTATTCCCAGGCGGTCTCCCATCCAAGTACTAACCAGGCCCGACCCTGCTTAGCTTCCGAGATCGGACGAGATCGGGCGTTCTCAGGGTAGTATGGCCGTAAGCCGTGATCATATCAAAATCGTGCATTTTATATATAATGCTACGGATGACGCCACGGGTTGGAAACTCGGGTTATAATTTCAATGTCGGAGTTTAAACTCGGGTTGCAGTTTCCGAATGCCATACGTAATGGGTGTTGTAAGTAAGTAAGTAAGTAAGTAAGTAAGTAAGTAAGTAAGTAAGTAAGTAAGTAAGTAAGTAAATAAATAAATAAATAAATAAATAAATAAATAAATAAATAAATAAATAAATAAATAAATAAATAAATAAATAAATAAATAAATAAATAAATAAAGCTTACAGCACCTGGTATTCCCAGGCGGTCTCCCATCCAAGTACTAACCAGGCCCGACCTTGCTTAGCTTCCGAGATCGGACGAGATCGGGCGTTCTCAGGGTAGTATGGCCGTAAGCCGTGATCACACTCAAAATCGTGCATTTTATATATAATGCTACGGATGACGCCACTAGGTTGGAAACTCGGGTTATAATTTCAATGTCGGAGTTTAAACTCGGGTTGCAGTTTCCGAATGCCATACGTAATGGGTGTTGTAAGTAAGTAAGTAAGTAAGTAAGTAAGTAAATAAATAAATAAATAAATAAATAAATAAATAAATAAATAAATAAATAAATAAATAAATAAAGCTTACAGCACCTGTTATTCCCAGGCGGTCTCCCATCCAAGTATTAACCAGGCCCGACCCTGCTTAGTTTACGAGATCGGACAAGATCGGGCGTTCTCAGGGTAGTATGGCCGTAAGCCGTGATCATTCTCAAAATCATGCATTTTATATATAATGCTACGGATGACGCCACAGGTTGGAAACTCGGGTTATAATTTCAATGTCGGAGTTTAAACTCGGGTTGCAGTTTCCGAATGCCATACGTAATGGGTGTTGTAAGTAAGTAAGTAAGTAAGTAAGTAAGTAAGTAAGTAAGTAAGTAAGTAAATAAATAAATAAATAAATAAATAAATAAATAAATAAATAAATAAATAAATAAGTAAATAAGTAAATAAGTAAATAAAGCTTACAGCACCTGGTATTCCCAGGCGGTCTCCCATCCAAGTACTAACCAGGCCCGACCCTGCTCAGCTTCCGAGATCGGACGAGATCGGGCGTTCTCAGGGTAGTATGGCCGTAAGCCGTGATCACTCTCAAAATCATGCATTCTATAGATACAATCGCCCCTGAAAGGGCGTTTCATGGAAACATGGTTATCATGAAAAGTTATTGACAGCTTTTTATGTGGTAGCACAAATTTGCCATTACGACCTGCATTTTGCTGTATATGTCATGAAAAGTGGAAAAACCCTACATGTAAGCGCAATGTGTTGTTTTGGTTTCTTTTACAAAGAAAAACTGCTGCTTTGAGTTCACAGGGAGCCAGCCTCTTTATTCACTGTACATAGTCTGCTCTCTAGCGGTAAAAGACGTGAACTACAATGCTTCGGATGACGCCACACAATATAGGTTGGAAACTCGGGTTATAATTTCAATGTCGGAGTTTAAACTCGGCTAGCAGTTTCCGAATGCCATACGTAATGGGTGTTGTCAAAATTTGCTTTAACAATTGAAGTGGGGGGAAAATAAATAAATAAATAAATAAATAAATAAATAAATAAATAAATAAATAAATAAATAAATAAATAAATAAATAAATAAATAAATAAATAAATAAATGAGTAAGTAAGTAAGTAAGTAAGTAAGTAAGTAAGTAAGTAAGTAAATAAATAAATAAAGCTTACAGCACCTGGTATTCCCAGGCGGTCTCCCATCCAAGTACTAACCAGGCCCGACCCTGCGTACCTTCCGGGATCGGACGAGATCGGGCGTTCTCAGGGTAGTA
>NW_026871948.1:497500-505000 GCF_033458585.1 Syngnathus typhle | reverse complement strand
AGTAAAGTAAGTACTTATAGATTAAGTAAGTAAGTAAGTAAGTAAGTAAGTAAGTAAGTAAGTAAGTAAGTAAGTAAGTAAGTAAGTAAGTAAGTAAGTAAGTAAGTAAGTAAGTAAGTAAGTAAATAAATAAATAAATAAATAAAGCTTACAGCACCCGGTATTCCCAGGCGGTTTCCCATTCAAGTACTAACCAGGGCCGACCCTGCTTAGCTTCCGAGATCGGACGAGATCAGGAGTTCTCAGGGTAGTATGGCCGTAAACCGTGATCACTCTCAAAATCGTGCATTTTATATATAATGCTACGGATGACGCCACTATAGGTTGGAAACACGGGTTATAATTTCAATGTCGGAGTTTAAACTCGGTTTGCAGTTTCCGAATGCCATACGTAATGGGTGTTGTAAGTAAGTAATTAAGTAAGTAAGTAAGTAAGTAAGTAAGTAAGTAAGTAAGTAAGTAAGTAAGTAAGTAAGTAAGTAAGTAAATAAGTAAATAAATAAATAAATAAAGCTTACAGCACCTGGTATTCCCAGGCGGTCTCCCATCCAAGTACTAACCAGGCCCGACCGTGCTTAGCTTCCGAGATCGGACGAGATCGGGCGTTCTCAGGGTAGTATGGCCGTAAGCCGTGATCACACTCAAAATCGTGCATTTTATATATAATGCTACGGATGACGCCACTATATAGGTTGGAAACTCTGGTTATAATTTCAATGTCGGAGTTTAAACTCGGGTTGCAGTTTCTGAATGCCATACGTAATGGGTGTTGTCAAAATTTGCTTTAACAATTGAAGTGGGGGGAAAATAAATAAATAAATAAATAAATAAATAAATAAATAAATAAATAAATAAATAAATAAATAAATAAATAAATAAATAAATAAATGAGTAAGTAAGTAAGTAAGTAAGTAAGTAAATAAATAAATAAATAAATAAATAAATAAGTAAGTAAGTAAGTAAGTAAGTAAGTAAGTAAGTAAGTAAGTAAATAAATAAATAAATAAATAAATAAATAAATAAATAAATAAATAAATAAATAAATAAATAAATAAAGCTTACAGCACCTGGTATTCCCAGGCGGTCTCCCATCCAAGTATTAACCAGGCCCGACCCTGCTCAGCTTCCGAGATCGGACGAGATCGGGCGTTCTCAGGGTAGTATGGCCGTAAGCCGTGATCACACTCAAAATCGTGCATTTTATATATAATGCTACGGATGACGCCAATATAGGTTGGAAACACGGGTTATAATTTCAATGTCGGAGTTTAAACTCGGTTTGCAGTTTCCGAATGCCATACGTAATGGGTGTTGAAAGTAAGTAAGTAAGTAAGTAAGTAAGTAAGTAAGTAAGTAAGTAAGTAAGTAAGTAAGTAAGTAAGTAAGTAAGTAAGTAAGTAAGTAAGTAAGTAAGTAAGTAAGTAAGTAAGTAAGTAAGTAAGTAAGTAAGTAAGTAAGTAAGTAAGTAAGTAAGTAAGTAAGTAAGTAAGTAAATAAATAAATAAATAAAGCTTACAGCACCTGGTATTCCCAGGCGGTCTCCCATCCAAGTATTAACCAGGCCCGACCGTGCTTAGCTTCCGAGATCGGACGAGATCGGGCGTTCTCAGGGTAGTATGGCCGTAAGCTGTGATCACACTCAAAATCGTGCATTTTATATATAATGCTACGGATGACGCCACTATAGGTTGGAAACTCTGGTTATAATTTCAATGTCGGAATTTAAACTCGGGTTGCAGTTTCCGAATGCCATACGTAATGGGTGTTGTCAAAATTTGCTTTAACAATTGAAGTGGGGGAAAAATAAATAAATAAATAAATAAATAAATAAATAAATAAATAAATAAATAAATAAATAAATAAATAAATAAATAAATAAATAAATAAATGAGTAAGTAAATAAATAAATAAATAAATAAATAAATAAATAAATAAATAAATAAATAAATAAATAAATAAATAAATAAAGCTTACAGCACCTGGTATTCCCAGGCGGTCTCCCATCCAAGTACTAACCAGGCCCGACCCTGCTTAGCTTCCGAGATCGGACGATATCGGGCGTTCTCAGGGTAGTATGGCCGTAAGCCGTGATCATTCTCAAAATCATGCATTTTATAGATACATAGTAAAGTAAGTACTTATAGATTAAGTAAGTAAGTAAGTAAGTAAGTAAGTAAGTAAGTAAGTAAGTAAGTAAGTAAGTAAGTAAGTAAGTAAGTAAGTAAGTAAATAAATAAATAAATAAATAAATAAATAAATAAATAAATAAATAAATAAATAAATAAATAAATAAATAAATAAAGCTTACAGCACCCGGTATTCCCAGGCGGTGTCCCATTCAAGTACTAACCAGGGCCGACCCTGCTTAGCTTCCGAGATCGGACGAGATCGGGAGTTCTCAGGGTAGTATGGCCGTAAACCGTGATCACTCTCAAAATCGTGCATTTTATATATAATGCTACGGATGACGCCAATATAGGTTGGAAACACGGGTTATAATTTCAATGTCGGAGTTTAAACTCGGTTTGCAGTTTCCGAATGCCATACGTAATGGGTGTTGTAAGTAAGTAAGTAAGTAAGTAAGTAAGTAAGTAAGTAAGTAAGTAAGTAAGTAAGTAAGTAAGTAAGTAAGTAAGTAAGTAAGTAAGTAAGTAAGTAAGTAAGTAAGTAAGTAAGTAAGTAAGTAAGTAAGTAAGTAAGTAAGTAAGTAAATAAATAAATAAATAAATAAATAAAGCTTACAGCACCTGGTATTCCCAGGCGGTCTCCCATCCAAGTTCTAACCAGGCCCGACCGTGCTTAGCTTCCGAGATCGGACGAGATCGGGCATTCTCAGGGTAGTATGGCCGTAAGCCGTGATCACACTCAAAATCGTGCATTTTATATATAATGCTACGGATGACGCCACTATAGGTTGGAAACTCGGGTTATAATTTCAATGTCGGAGTTTAAACTCGGCTTGCAGTTTCCGAATGCCATACGTAATGGGTGTTGTCAAAATTTGCTTTAAATAAATAAATAAATAAATAAATAAATAAATAAATAAATAAATAAATAAATAAATAAATAAATAAATAAATAAATAAATAAGTAAGTAAGTAAGTAAGTAAATAAATAAATAAATAAATAAATAAATAAATAAATAAATAAATAAATAAATAAATAAATAAATAAATAAATAAATAAATAAATAAATAAATAAATAAAGCTTACAGCACCTGGTATTCCCAGGCGGTCTCCCATCCAAGTATTTTTTGCCGTGATCACACTCAAAATCGTAAATTTTATATATAATGCTACGGATGACGCCACTATATAGGTTGGAAACTCGGGTTATAATTTCAATGTCGGAGTTTAAACTCGGGTTGCAGTTTCCGAATGCCATACGTAATGGGTGTTGTAAGTAAGTAAGTAAGTAAGTAAGTAAGTAAGTAAATAAATAAATAAATAAATAAATAAATAAATAAATAAATAAATAAATAAATGAGTAAGTAAGTAAGTAAGTAAGTAAGTAAATAAATAAATAAATAAATAAATAAATAAATAAATAAATAAATAAATAAATAAATAAATAAATAAATAAATAAATAAAGCTTACAGCACCTGGTATTCCCAGGCGGTCTCCCATCCAAGTACTAACCAGGCCCGACCCTGCTTGGCTTCCGAGATCGGACGAGATCGGGCGTTCTCAGGGTAGTATGGCCGTAAGCCGTGATCACACTCAAAATCATGCATTTTATAGATACATAGTAAAGTAAGTACTTATAGATTAAGTAAGTAAGTAAGTAAGTAAGTAAGTAAGTAAGTAAGTAAGTAAGTAAGTAAGTAAGTAAGTAAGTAAGTAAGTAAGTAAGTAAGTAAGTTGTTAGGGTTTGCAGAATATCTTCATCGTATGATTATGTTGGAATATAACCTGTAATAATTTAACTAGTTTGTCCTGTCTAGACAAAATTAGTTTACCAAAGTGCTAAGATCATTTCAACTTATTGACTAGCTGCAGAGGAAGCAATCAAAGATGCTTTGTTTACAGAACGTCGTAAAAGGTCCCCTGCTATGCTTTGATCAGCAGGGACCGGCTGCTTCACCCCAACCTGTGTATTCCCAAACCCCCACTTTCAACCCCACGTTGTTTCTCTCAATAAATAAGCGCCTGACGAGGCCTGAGTCAGACTTCATTCGATCATCGCTGAGAGCACAGCGACGAGTGAACTCTCCGCCTGCAGGTGTCTAAAACGACTAACTTGTCTCCAGTGTGGTCCTTGCAAAATAAGTTAGAGTGAACACCACCCTAACATAAGTAAGTAAGTAAGTAAGTAAATAAATAAATAAATAAAGCTTACAGCACCTGGTATTCCCAGGCGGTCTCCCATCCAAGTACTAACCAGGCCCGACCGTGCTTAGCTTCCGAGATCGGACGAGATCGGGCATTCTCAGGGTAGTATGGCCGTAAGCCGTGATCACACTCAAAATCGTGCATTTTATATATAATGCTACGGATGACGCCACTAGGTTGGAAACTCTGGTTATAATTTCAATGTCGAAGTTTAAACTCGGTTTGCAGTTTCCGAATGCCATACGTAATGGGTGTTGAAAGTAAGTAAGTAAGTAAGTAAGTAAGTAAGTAAGTAAGTAAGTAAGTAAGTAAGTAAGTAAGTAAGTAAGTAAGTAAGTAAGTAAGTAAGTAAGTAAGTAAGTAAGTAAGTAAGTAAGTAAGTAAGTAAGTAAGTAAGTAAGTAAATAAATAAATAAATAAAGCTTACAGCACCTGGTATTCCCAGGCGGTCTCCCATCCAAGTACTAACCAGGCCCGACCGTGCTTAGCTTCCGAGATCGGACGAGATCGGGCATTCTCAGGGTAGTATGGCCGTAAGCCGTGATCACACTCAAAATCGTGCATTTTATATATAATGCTACGGATGACGCCACTATATAGGTTGGAAACTCTGGTTATAATTTCAATGTCGGCGTTTAAACTCGGGTTGCAGTTTCCGAATGCCATACGTAATGGGTGTTGTCAAAATTTGCTTTAACAATTGAAGTGGGGGGAAAATAAATAAATAAATAAATAAATAAATAAATAAATAAATAAATAAATAAATAAATAAATAAATAAATAAATAAATAAATAAATAAATAAATAAATAAATAAATGAGTAAGTAAGTAAGTAAGTAAGTAAGTAAGTAAGTAAGTAAGTAAATAAATAAATAAATAAATAAATAAATAAATAAATAAATAAATAAATAAATAAATAAATAAATAAATAAATAAATAAATAAATAAATAAAGCTTACAGCACCTGGTATTCCCAGGCGGTCTCCCATCCAAGTACTAACCAGGCCCGACCCTGCTTAGCTTCCGAGATCGGACGAGATCGGGGGTTCTCAGGGTAGTATGGCCGTAAGCCGTGATCACACTCAAAATCGTAAATTTTATATATAATGCTACGGATGACGCCACTATATAGGTTGGAAACTCGGGTTATAATTTCAATGTCGGAGTTTAAACTCGGGTTGCAGTTTCCGAATGCCATACGTAATGGGTGTTGTAAGTAAGTAAGTAAGTAAGTAAGTAAGTAAGTAAGTAAGTAAATAAATAAATAAATAAATAAATAAATAAATAAATAAATAAATAAATAAATAAATAAATAAATAAATAAATAAATAAATAAATAAATAAATAAAGCTTACAGCACCTGGTATTCCCAGGCGGTCTCCCATCCAAGTACTAACCAGGCCCGACCGTGCTTAGCTTCCGAGATCGGACGAGATCGGGCGTTCTCAGGGTAGTATGGCCGTAAGCCGTGATCACACTCAAAATCGTGCATTTTATATATAATGCTACGGATGACGCCACTATATAGGTTGGAAACTCTGGTTATAATTTCAATGTCGGAGTTTAAACTCGGGTTGCAGTTTCCGAATGCCATACGTAATGGGTGTTGTCAAAATTTGCTTTAACAATTGAAGTGGGGGGAAAATAAATAAATAAATAAATAAATAAATAAATAAATAAATAAATAAATAAGTAAGTAAGTAAGTAAGTAAGTAAGTAAGTAAGTAAGTAAGTAAATAAATAAATAAATAAATAAATAAATAAATAAATAAATAAATAAGTAAGTAAGTAAGTAAGTAAATAAATAAATACATAAATAAATAAATACATAAATAAATAAATAAATAAATAAATAAATAAATAAATAAATAAATAAATAAAGCTTACAGCACCTGGTATTCCCAGGCGGTCTCTCATCCAAGTATTAACCAGGCCCGACCCTGCCCAGCTTCCGAGATCGGACGAGATCGGGCGTTCTCAGGGTAGTATGGCCGTAAGCCGTGATCACACTCAAAATCGTGCATTTTATATATAATGCTACGGATGACGCCACTATATAGGTTGGAAACTCTGGTTATAATTTCAATGTCGGAGTTTAAACTCGGGTTGCAGTTTCCGAATGCCATACGTAATGGGTGTTGTCAAAATTTGCTTTAACAATTGAAGTGGGGGGAAAATAAATAAATAAATAAATAAATAAATAAATGAGTAAGTAAGTAAGTAAGTAAGTAAGTAAGTAAGTAAATAAATAAATAAAGCTTACAGCACCTGGTATTCCCAGGCGGTCTCCCATCCAAGTACTAACCAGGCCCGACCCTGCTTAGCTTCCGGGATCGGACGAGATCGGGCGTTCTCAGGGTAGTATGGCCGTAAGCCGTGATCATTCTCAAAATCATGCATTTTATAGATACATAGTAAAGTAAGTACTTATAGATTAAGTAAGTAAGTAAGTAAGTAAGTAAGTAAGTAAGTAAGTAAGTAAGTAAGTAAGTAAGTAAGTAAGTAAGTAAGTAAGTAAGTAAATAAATAAATAAATAAAGCTTACAGCACCTGGTATTCCCAGGCGGTCTCCCATCCAAGTACTAACCAGGGCCGACCCTGCTTAGCTTCCGAGATCGGACGAGATCGGGAGCTCTCAGGGTAGTATGGCCGTAAACCGTGATCACTCTCAAAATCGTGCATTTTATATATAATGCTACGGATGACGCCAATATAGGTTGGAAACACGGGTTATAATTTCAATGTCGGAGTTTAAACTCGGTTTGCAGTTTCCGAATGCCATACGTAATGGGTGTTGTAAGTAAGTAAGTAAGTAAGTAAGTAAGTAAGTAAGTAAGTAAGTAAGTAAGTAAGTAAGTAAGTAAGTAAATAAATAAATAAAGCTTACAGCACCTGGTATTCCCAGGCGGTCTCCCATCCAAGTACTAACCAGGCCCGACCGTGCTTAGCTTCCGAGATCGGACGAGATCGGGCGTTCTCAGGGTAGTATGGCCGTAAGCCGTGATCACACTCAAAATCGTGCATTTTATATATAATGCTACGGATGACGCCACTATATAGGTTGGAAACTCTGGTTATAATTTCAATGTCGGAGTTTAAACTCGGGTTGCAGTTTCCGAATGCCATACGTAATGGGTGTTGTCAAAATTTGCTTTAACAATTGAAGT
>NW_026871948.1:482500-487500 GCF_033458585.1 Syngnathus typhle | reverse complement strand
TATGGCCGTAAGCCGTGATCATTCTCAAAATCATGCATTTTATATATAATGCTACGGATGACGCCACATAGGTTGGAAACTCGGGTTATAATTTCAATGTCGGAGTTTAAACTCGGGTTGCAGTTTCCGAATGCCATACGTAATGGGTGTTGTAAGTAAGTAAGTAAGTAAGTAAGTAAGTAAGTAAGTAAGTAAGTAAGTAAATAAATAAATAAATAAATAAATAAATAAATAAATAAATAAATAAATAAGTAAATAAGTAAATAAGTAAATAAAGCTTACAGCACCTGGTATTCCCAGGCGGTCTCCCATCCAAGTACTAACCAGGCCCGACCCTGCTCAGCTTCCGAGATCGGACGAGATCGGGCGTTCTCAGGGTAGTATGGCCGTAAGCCGTGATCACTCTCAAAATCATGCATTCTATAGATACAATCGCCCCTGAAAGGGCGTTTCATGGAAACATGGTTATCATGAAAAGTTATTGACAGCTTTTTATGTGGTAGCACAAATTTGCCATTACGACCTGCATTTTGCTGTATATGTCATGAAAAGTGGAAAAACCCTACATGTAAGCGCAATGTGTTGTTTTGGTTTCTTTTACAAAGAAAAACTGCTGCTTTGAGTTCACAGGGAGCCAGCCTCTTTATTCACTGTACATAGTCTGCTCTCTAGCGGTAAAAGACGTGAACTACAATGCTTCGGATGACGCCACACAATATAGGTTGGAAACTCGGGTTATAATTTCAATGTCGGAGTTTAAACTCGGCTTGCAGTTTCCGAATGCCATACGTAATGGGTGTTGTCAAAATTTGCTTTAACAATTGAAGTGGGGGGAAAATAAATAAATAAATAAATAAATAAATAAATAAATAAATAAATAAATAAATAAATAAATAAATAAATAAATAAATAAATAAATAAATAAATAAATAAATAAATAAATGAGTAAGTAAGTAAGTAAGTAAGTAAGTAAGTAAGTAAGTAAGTAAGTAAATAAATAAATAAAGCTTACAGCACCTGGTATTCCCAGGCGGTCTCCCATCCAAGTACTAACCAGGCCCGACCCTGCGTACCTTCCGGGATCGGACGAGATCGGGCGTTCTCAGGGTAGTATGGCCGTAAGCCGTGATCATTCTCAAAATCATGCATTTTATAGATACATAGTAAAGTAAGTACTTATAGATTAAGTAAGTAAGTAAGTAAGTAAGTAAGTAAGTAAGTAAGTAAGTAAGTAAGTAAGTAAGTAAGTAAGTAAGTAAGTAAATAAATAAATAAATAAATAAAGCTTACAGCACCCGGTATTCCCAGGCGGTTTCCCATTCAAGTACTAACCAGGGCCGACCCTGCTTAGCTTCCGAGATCGGACGAGATCAGGAGTTCTCAGGGTAGTATGGCCGTAAACCGTGATCACTCTCAAAATCGTGCATTTTATATATAATGCTACGGATGACGCCACTATAGGTTGGAAACACGGGTTATAATTTCAATGTCGGAGTTTAAACTCGGTTTGCAGTTTCCGAATGCCATACGTAATGGGTGTTGTAAGTAAGTAAGTAAGTAAGTAAGTAAGTAAGTAAGTAAGTAAGTAAGTAAGTAAGTAAGTAAGTAAGTAAGTAAGTAAGTAAGTAAGTAAGTAAGTAAGTAAATAAGTAAATAAATAAATAAATAAAGCTTACAGCACCTGGTATTCCCAGGCGGTCTCCCATCCAAGTACTAACCAGGCCCGACCGTGCTTAGCTTCCGAGATCGGACGAGATCGGGCGTTCTCAGGGTAGTATGGCCGTAAGCCGTGATCACACTCAAAATCGTGCATTTTATATATAATGCTACGGATGACGCCACTATATAGGTTGGAAACTCTGGTTATAATTTCAATGTCGGAGTTTAAACTCGGGTTGCAGTTTCTGAATGCCATACGTAATGGGTGTTGTCAAAATTTGCTTTAACAATTGAAGTGGGGGGAAAATAAATAAATAAATAAATAAATAAATAAATAAATAAATAAATAAATAAATAAATAAATAAATAAATAAATAAATAAATAAATAAATAAATAAATAAATAAATAAATGAGTAAGTAAGTAAGTAAGTAAGTAAGTAAGTAAATAAATAAATAAATAAATAAATAAATAAATAAGTAAGTAAGTAAGTAAGTAAGTAAGTAAGTAAGTAAGTAAGTAAATAAATAAATAAATAAATAAATAAATAAATAAATAAATAAATAAATAAATAAATAAATAAATAAATAAATAAAGCTTACAGCACCTGGTATTCCCAGGCGGTCTCCCATCCAAGTATTAACCAGGCCCGACCCTGCTCAGCTTCCGAGATCGGACGAGATCGGGCGTTCTCAGGGTAGTATGGCCGTAAGCCGTGATCACACTCAAAATCGTGCATTTTATATATAATGCTACGGATGACGCCAATATAGGTTGGAAACACGGGTTATAATTTCAATGTCGGAGTTTAAACTCGGTTTGCAGTTTCCGAATGCCATACGTAATGGGTGTTGAAAGTAAGTAAGTAAGTAAGTAAGTAAGTAAGTAAGTAAGTAAGTAAGTAAGTAAGTAAGTAAGTAAGTAAGTAAGTAAGTAAGTAAGTAAGTAAGTAAGTAAGTAAGTAAGTAAGTAAGTAAGTAAATAAATAAATAAATAAATAAAGCTTACAGCACCTGGTATTCCCAGGCGGTCTCCCATCCAAGTATTAACCAGGCCCGACCGTGCTTAGCTTCCGAGATCGGACGAGATCGGGCGTTCTCAGGGTAGTATGGCCGTAAGCTGTGATCACACTCAAAATCGTGCATTTTATATATAATGCTACGGATGACGCCACTATAGGTTGGAAACTCTGGTTATAATTTCAATGTCGGAATTTAAACTCGGGTTGCAGTTTCCGAATGCCATACGTAATGGGTGTTGTCAAAATTTGCTTTAACAATTGAAGTGGGGGAAAAATAAATAAATAAATAAATAAATAAATAAATAAATAAATAAATAAATAAATAAATAAATAAATAAATAAATAAATAAATGAGTAAGTAAATAAATAAATAAATAAATAAATAAATAAATAAATAAATAAATAAATAAAGCTTACAGCACCTGGTATTCCCAGGCGGTCTCCCATCCAAGTACTAACCAGGCCCGACCGTGCTTAGCTTCCGAGATCGGACGAGATCGGGCATTCTCAGGGTAGTATGGCCGTAAGCCGTGATCACACTCAAAATCGTGCATTTTATATATAATGCTACGGATGACGCCACTAGGTTGGAAACTCTGGTTATAATTTCAATGTCGAAGTTTAAACTCGGTTTGCAGTTTCCGAATGCCATACGTAATGGGTGTTGAAAGTAAGTAAGTAAGTAAGTAAGTAAGTAAGTAAGTAAGTAAGTAAGTAAGTAAGTAAGTAAGTAAGTAAGTAAGTAAGTAAGTAAGTAAGTAAGTAAGTAAGTAAGTAAGTAAGTAAGTAAGTAAGTAAGTAAGTAAGTAAGTAAGTAAGTAAGTAAGTAAATAAATAAATAAATAAAGCTTACAGCACCTGGTATTCCCAGGCGGTCTCCCATCCAAGTACTAACCAGGCCCGACCGTGCTTAGCTTCCGAGATCGGACGAGATCGGGCATTCTCAGGGTAGTATGGCCGTAAGCCGTGATCACACTCAAAATCGTGCATTTTATATATAATGCTACGGATGACGCCACTATATAGGTTGGAAACTCTGGTTATAATTTCAATGTCGGCGTTTAAACTCGGGTTGCAGTTTCCGAATGCCATACGTAATGGGTGTTGTCAAAATTTGCTTTAACAATTGAAGTGGGGGGAAAATAAATAAATAAATAAATAAATAAATAAATAAATAAATAAATAAATAAATAAATAAATAAATAAATAAATAAATAAATAAATAAATAAATAAATGAGTAAGTAAGTAAGTAAGTAAGTAAGTAAGTAAGTAAGTAAGTAAATAAATAAATAAATAAATAAATAAATAAATAAATAAATAAATAAATAAATAAATAAATAAATAAATAAAGCTTACAGCACCTGGTATTCCCAGGCGGTCTCCCATCCAAGTACTAACCAGGCCCGACCCTGCTTAGCTTCCGAGATCGGACGAGATCGGGGGTTCTCAGGGTAGTATGGCCGTAAGCCGTGATCACACTCAAAATCGTAAATTTTATATATAATGCTACGGATGACGCCACTATATAGGTTGGAAACTCGGGTTATAATTTCAATGTCGGAGTTTAAACTCGGGTTGCAGTTTCCGAATGCCATACGTAATGGGTGTTGTAAGTAAGTAAGTAAGTAAGTAAGTAAGTAAGTAAGTAAGTAAATAAATAAATAAATAAATAAATAAATAAATAAATAAATAAATAAATAAATAAATAAATAAATAAATAAATAAATAAATAAAGCTTACAGCACCTGGTATTCCCAGGCGGTCTCCCATCCAAGTACTAACCAGGCCCGACCGTGCTTAGCTTCCGAGATCGGACGAGATCGGGCGTTCTCAGGGTAGTATGGCCGTAAGCCGTGATCACACTCAAAATCGTGCATTTTATATATAATGCTACGGATGACGCCACTATATAGGTTGGAAACTCTGGTTATAATTTCAATGTCGGAGTTTAAACTCGGGTTGCAGTTTCCGAATGCCATACGTAATGGGTGTTGTCAAAATTTGCTTTAACAATTGAAGTGGGGGGAAAATAAATAAATAAATAAATAAATAAATAAATAAATAAATAAATAAATAAATAAGTAAGTAAGTAAGTAAGTAAGTAAGTAAGTAAGTAAGTAAGTAAGTAAGTAAATAAATAAATAAATAAATAAATAAATAAATAAATAAATAAATAAGTAAGTAAGTAAATAAATAAATACATAAATAAATAAATACATAAATAAATAAATAAATAAATAAATAAATAAATAAATAAATAAATAAATAAAGCTTACAGCACCTGGTATTCCCAGGCGGTCTCTCATCCAAGTATTAACCA
>NW_026871948.1:467500-472500 GCF_033458585.1 Syngnathus typhle | reverse complement strand
AAAGGGCGTTTCATGGAAACATGGTTATCATGAAAAGTTATTGACAGCTTTTTATGTGGTAGCACAAATTTGCCATTACGACCTGCATTTTGCTGTATATGTCATGAAAATTGGAAAAACCCTACATGTAAGCGCAATGTGTTGTTTTGGTTTCTTTTACAAAGAAAAACTGCTGCTTTGAGTTCACAGGGAGCCAGCCTCTTTATTCACTGTACATAGTCTGCTCTCTAGCGGTAAAAGACGTGAACTACAATGCTTCGGATGACGCCACACAATATAGGTTGGAAACTCGGGTTATAATTTCAATGTCGGAATTTAAACTCGGTTTGCAGTTTCCGAATGCCATACGTAATGGGTGTTGTCAAAATTTGCTTTAACAATTGAAGTGGGGGGAAAATAAATAAATAAATAAATAAATAAATGAGTAAATGAGTAAGTAAGTAAGTAAGTAAGTAAGTAAGTAAATAAATAAATAAAGCTTACAGCACCTGGTATTCCCAGGCGGTCTCCCATCCAAGTACTAACCAGGCCCGACCCTGCTTAGCTTCCGAGATCGGACGAGATCGGGCGTTCTCAGGGTAGTATGGCCGTAAGCCGTGATCATATCAAAATCGTGCATTTTATATATAATGCTACGGATGACGCCACGGGTTGGAAACTCGGGTTATAATTTCAATGTCGGAGTTTAAACTCGGGTTGCAGTTTCCGAATGCCATACGTAATGGGTGTTGTAAGTAAGTAAGTAAGTAAGTAAGTAAGTAAGTAAGTAAGTAAGTAAGTAAGTAAGTAAGTAAGTAAGTAAGTAAATAAATAAATAAATAAATAAATAAATAAATAAATAAATAAATAAATAAATAAATAAATAAATAAATAAATAAATAAAGCTTACAGCACCTGGTATTCCCAGGCGGTCTCCCATCCAAGTACTAACCAGGCCCGACCTTGCTTAGCTTCCGAGATCGGACGAGATCGGGCGTTCTCAGGGTAGTATGGCCGTAAGCCGTGATCACACTCAAAATCGTGCATTTTATATATAATGCTACGGATGACGCCACTAGGTTGGAAACTCGGGTTATAATTTCAATGTCGGAGTTTAAACTCGGGTTGCAGTTTCCGAATGCCATACGTAATGGGTGTTGTAAGTAAGTAAGTAAGTAAGTAAATAAATAAATAAATAAATAAATAAATAAATAAATAAATAAATAAATAAATAAATAAATAAATAAATAAATAAATAAAGCTTACAGCACCTGTTATTCCCAGGCGGTCTCCCATCCAAGTATTAACCAGGCCCGACCCTGCTTAGTTTACGAGATCGGACAAGATCGGGCGTTCTCAGGGTAGTATGGCCGTAAGCCGTGATCATTCTCAAAATCATGCATTTTATATATAATGCTACGGATGACGCCACATAGGTTGGAAACTCGGGTTATAATTTCAATGTCGGAGTTTAAACTCGGGTTGCAGTTTCCGAATGCCATACGTAATGGGTGTTGTAAGTAAGTAAGTAAGTAAGTAAGTAAGTAAGTAAGTAAGTAAGTAAGTAAGTAAGTAAATAAATAAATAAATAAATAAATAAATAAATAAATAAATAAATAAATAAATAAATAAATAAATAAGTAAATAAGTAAATAAGTAAATAAAGCTTACAGCACCTGGTATTCCCAGGCGGTCTCCCATCCAAGTACTAACCAGGCCCGACCCTGCTCAGCTTCCGAGATCGGACGAGATCGGGCGTTCTCAGGGTAGTATGGCCGTAAGCCGTGATCACTCTCAAAATCATGCATTCTATAGATACAATCGCCCCTGAAAGGGCGTTTCATGGAAACATGGTTATCATGAAAAGTTATTGACAGCTTTTTATGTGGTAGCACAAATTTGCCATTACGACCTGCATTTTGCTGTATATGTCATGAAAAGTGGAAAAACCCTACATGTAAGCGCAATGTGTTGTTTTGGTTTCTTTTACAAAGAAAAACTGCTGCTTTGAGTTCACAGGGAGCCAGCCTCTTTATTCACTGTACATAGTCTGCTCTCTAGCGGTAAAAGACGTGAACTACAATGCTTCGGATGACGCCACACAATATAGGTTGGAAACTCGGGTTATAATTTCAATGTCGGAGTTTAAACTCGGCTTGCAGTTTCCGAATGCCATACGTAATGGGTGTTGTCAAAATTTGCTTTAACAATTGAAGTGGGGGGAAAATAAATAAATAAATAAATAAATAAATAAATAAATAAATAAATAAATAAATAAATAAATAAATAAATAAATAAATAAATAAATAAATAAATAAATAAATAAATAAATAAATAAATGAGTAAGTAAGTAAGTAAGTAAGTAAGTAAGTAAGTAAGTAAGTAAGTAAGTAAATAAATAAATAAAGCTTACAGCACCTGGTATTCCCAGGCGGTCTCCCATCCAAGTACTAACCAGGCCCGACCCTGCGTACCTTCCGGGATCGGACGAGATCGGGCGTTCTCAGGGTAGTATGGCCGTAAGCCGTGATCATTCTCAAAATCATGCATTTTATAGATACATAGTAAAGTAAGTACTTATAGATTAAGTAAGTAAGTAAGTAAGTAAGTAAGTAAGTAAGTAAGTAAGTAAGTAAGTAAGTAAGTAAGTAAATAAATAAATAAATAAATAAAGCTTACAGCACCCGGTATTCCCAGGCGGTTTCCCATTCAAGTACTAACCAGGGCCGACCCTGCTTAGCTTCCGAGATCGGACGAGATCAGGAGTTCTCAGGGTAGTATGGCCGTAAACCGTGATCACTCTCAAAATCGTGCATTTTATATATAATGCTACGGATGACGCCACTATAGGTTGGAAACACGGGTTATAATTTCAATGTCGGAGTTTAAACTCGGTTTGCAGTTTCCGAATGCCATACGTAATGGGTGTTGTAAGTAAGTAAGTAAGTAAGTAAGTAAGTAAGTAAGTAAGTAAGTAAGTAAGTAAGTAAGTAAGTAAGTAAGTAAGTAAGTAAGTAAGTAAGTAAATAAGTAAATAAATAAATAAATAAAGCTTACAGCACCTGGTATTCCCAGGCGGTCTCCCATCCAAGTACTAACCAGGCCCGACCGTGCTTAGCTTCCGAGATCGGACGAGATCGGGCGTTCTCAGGGTAGTATGGCCGTAAGCCGTGATCACACTCAAAATCGTGCATTTTATATATAATGCTACGGATGACGCCACTATATAGGTTGGAAACTCTGGTTATAATTTCAATGTCGGAGTTTAAACTCGGGTTGCAGTTTCTGAATGCCATACGTAATGGGTGTTGTCAAAATTTGCTTTAACAATTGAAGTGGGGGGAAAATAAATAAATAAATAAATAAATAAATAAATAAATAAATAAATAAATAAATAAATAAATAAATAAATAAATAAATAAATAAATAAATAAATAAATAAATAAATAAATAAATAAATAAATAAATGAGTAAGTAAGTAAGTAAGTAAGTAAGTAAGTAAATAAATAAATAAATAAATAAATAAATAAATAAGTAAGTAAGTAAGTAAGTAAGTAAGTAAGTAAGTAAGTAAGTAAATAAATAAATAAATAAATAAATAAATAAATAAATAAATAAATAAATAAATAAATAAATAAATAAATAAAGCTTACAGCACCTGGTATTCCCAGGCGGTCTCCCATCCAAGTATTAACCAGGCCCGACCCTGCTCAGCTTCCGAGATCGGACGAGATCGGGCGTTCTCAGGGTAGTATGGCCGTAAGCCGTGATCACACTCAAAATCGTGCATTTTATATATAATGCTACGGATGACGCCAATATAGGTTGGAAACACGGGTTATAATTTCAATGTCGGAGTTTAAACTCGGTTTGCAGTTTCCGAATGCCATACGTAATGGGTGTTGAAAGTAAGTAAGTAAGTAAGTAAGTAAGTAAGTAAGTAAGTAAGTAAGTAAGTAAGTAAGTAAGTAAGTAAGTAAGTAAGTAAGTAAGTAAGTAAGTAAGTAAGTAAGTAAGTAAATAAATAAATAAATAAATAAAGCTTACAGCACCTGGTATTCCCAGGCGGTCTCCCATCCAAGTATTAACCAGGCCCGACCGTGCTTAGCTTCCGAGATCGGACGAGATCGGGCGTTCTCAGGGTAGTATGGCCGTAAGCTGTGATCACACTCAAAATCGTGCATTTTATATATAATGCTACGGATGACGCCACTATAGGTTGGAAACTCTGGTTATAATTTCAATGTCGGAATTTAAACTCGGGTTGCAGTTTCCGAATGCCATACGTAATGGGTGTTGTCAAAATTTGCTTTAACAATTGAAGTGGGGGAAAAATAAATAAATAAATAAATAAATAAATAAATAAATAAATAAATAAATAAATAAATAAATAAATAAATAAATAAATAAATAAATAAATGAGTAAGTAAATAAATAAATAAATAAATAAATAAATAAATAAATAAATAAATAAATAAATAAAGCTTACAGCACCTGGTATTCCCAGGCGGTCTCCCATCCAAGTACTAACCAGGCCCGACCCTGCTTAGCTTCCGAGATCGGACGATATCGGGCGTTCTCAGGGTAGTATGGCCGTAAGCCGTGATCATTCTCAAAATCATGCATTTTATAGATACATAGTAAAGTAAGTACTTATAGATTAAGTAAGTAAGTAAGTAAGTAAGTAAGTAAGTAAGTAAGTAAGTAAGTAAGTAAGTAAGTAAGTAAGTAAGTAAGTAAGTAAGTAAATAAATAAATAAATAAATAAATAAATAAATAAATAAATAAATAAATAAATAAATAAATAAATAAATAAATAAATAAAGCTTACAGCACCCGGTATTCCCAGGCGGTGTCCCATTCAAGTACTAACCAGGGCCGACCCTGCTTAGCTTCCGAGATCGGACGAGATCGGGAGTTCTCAGGGTAGTATGGCCGTAAACCGTGATCACTCTCAAAATCGTGCATTTTATATATAATGCTACGGATGACGCCAATATAGGTTGGAAACACGGGTTATA
>NW_026871948.1:435000-437500 GCF_033458585.1 Syngnathus typhle | reverse complement strand
TAACCTGTAATAATTTAACTAGTTTGTCCTGTCTAGACAAAATTAGTTTACCAAAGTGCTAAGATCATTTCAACTTATTGACTAGCTGCAGAGGAAGCAATCAAAGATGCTTTGTTTACAGAACGTCGTAAAAGGTCCCCTGCTATGCTTTGATCAGCAGGGACCGGCTGCTTCACCCCAACCTGTGTATTCCCAAACCCCCACTTTCAACCCCACGTTGTTTCTCTCAATAAATAAGCGCCTGACGAGGCCTGAGTCAGACTTCATTCGATCATCGCTGAGAGCACAGCGACGAGTGAACTCTCCGCCTGCAGGTGTCTAAAACGACTAACTTGTCTCCAGTGTGGTCCTTGCAAAATAAGTTAGAGTGAACACCACCCTAACATAAGTAAGTAAGTAAGTAAGTAAATAAATAAATAAATAAAGCTTACAGCACCTGGTATTCCCAGGCGGTCTCCCATCCAAGTACTAACCAGGCCCGACCGTGCTTAGCTTCCGAGATCGGACGAGATCGGGCATTCTCAGGGTAGTATGGCCGTAAGCCGTGATCACACTCAAAATCGTGCATTTTATATATAATGCTACGGATGACGCCACTAGGTTGGAAACTCTGGTTATAATTTCAATGTCGGAGTTTAAACTCGGTTTGCAGTTTCCGAATGCCATACGTAATGGGTGTTGAAAGTAAGTAAGTAAGTAAGTAAGTAAGTAAGTAAGTAAGTAAGTAAGTAAGTAAGTAAGTAAGTAAGTAAGTAAATAAAGCTTACAGCACCTGGTATTCCCAGGCGGTCTCCCATCCAAGTACTAACCAGGCCCGACCGTGCTTAGCTTCCGAGATCAGACGAGATCGGGCATTCTCAGGGTAGTATGGCCGTAAGCCGTGATCACACTCAAAATCGTGCATTTTATATATAATGCTACGGATGACGCCACTATATAGGTTGGAAACTCTGGTTATAATTTCAATGTCGGCGTTTAAACTCGGGTTGCAGTTTCCGAATGCCATACGTAATGGGTGTTGTCAAAATTTGCTTTAACAATTGAAGTGGGGGGAAAATAAATAAATAAATAAATAAATAAATAAATAAATAAATAAATAAATAAATAAATAAATAAATAAATAAATAAATAAATAAATAAATAAATAAATAAATAAATAAATAAATAAATGAGTAAGTAAGTAAGTAAGTAAGTAAGTAAGTAAGTAAGTAAGTAAATAAATAAATAAATAAATAAATAAATAAATAAATAAATAAATAAATAAATAAATAAATAAATAAAGCTTACAGCACCTGGTATTCCCAGGCGGTCTCCCATCCAAGTACTAACCAGGCCCGACCCTGCTTAGCTTCCGAGATCGGACGAGATCGGGGGTTCTCAGGGTAGTATGGCCGTAAGCCGTGATCACACTCAAAATCGTAAATTTTATATATAATGCTACGGATGACGCCACTATATAGGTTGGAAACTCGGGTTATAATTTCAATGTCGGAGTTTAAACTCGGGTTGCAGTTTCCGAATGCCATACGTAATGGGTGTTGTAAGTAAGTAAGTAAGTAAGTAAGTAAGTAAGTAAGTAAGTAAATAAATAAATAAATAAATAAATAAATAAATAAATAAATAAATAAAGCTTACAGCACCTGGTATTCCCAGGCGGTCTCCCATCCAAGTACTAACCAGGCCCGACCGTGCTTAGCTTCCGAGATCGGACGAGATCGGGCGTTCTCAGGGTAGTATGGCCGTAAGCCGTGATCACACTCAAAATCGTGCATTTTATATATAATGCTACGGATGACGCAACTATATAGGTTGGAAACTCTGGTTATAATTTCAATGTCGGAGTTTAAACTCGGGTTGCAGTTTCCGAATGCCATACGTAATGGGTGTTGTCAAAATTTGCTTTAACAATTGAAGTGGGGGGAAAATAAATAAATAAATAAATAAATAAATAAATAAATAAATAAATAAATAAATAAATAAATAAATAAATAAATAAATAAATAAATAAATAAATAAATAAATGAGTAAGTAAGTAAGTAAGTAAATAAATAAATAAATAAATAAATAAATAAATAAATAAATAAATAAATAAATAAATAAATAAATAAATAAATAAAATTTACAGCACCTGGTATTCCCAGGCGGTCTCCCATCCAAGTACTAACCAGGCCCGACCCTGCTTAGCTTCCGAGATCAGACGAGATCGGGCGTTCTCAGGGTAGTATGGCCGTAAGCCGTGATCACACTCAAAATCGTTAATTCTATATATAATGCTACGGATGACGCCACTATATAGGTTGGAAACTCGGGTTATAATTTCAATGTCGGAGTTTAAACTCGGGTTGCAGTTTCCGAATGCCATACGTAATGGGTGTTGTAAGTAAGTAAGTAAGTAAGTAAGTAAGTAAATAAATAAATAAATAAATAAATAAATAAATAAATAAATAAATAAATAAATAAATAAATAAATAAATAAATAAATAAAGCTTACAGCACCTGG
>NW_026871948.1:207500-210000 GCF_033458585.1 Syngnathus typhle | reverse complement strand
GGTGTTGAAAGTAAGTAAGTAAGTAAGTAAGTAAGTAAGTAAGTAAGTAAGTAAGTAAGTAAGTAAGTAAGTAAGTAAGTAAGTAAGTAAGTAAGTAAGTAAGTAAGTAAGTAAGTAAGTAAGTAAATAAATAAATAAATAAATAAAGCTTACAGCACCTGGTATTCCCAGGCGGTCTCCCATCCAAGTACTAACCAGGCCCGACCGTGCTTAGCTTCCGAGATCGGACGAGATCGGGCATTCTCAGGGTAGTATGGCCGTAAGCCGTGATCACACTCAAAATCGTGCATTTTATATATAATGCTACGGATGACGCCACTATATAGGTTGGAAACTCTGGTTATAATTTCAATGTCGGCGTTTAAACTCGGGTTGCAGTTTCCGAATGCCATACGTAATGGGTGTTGTCAAAATTTGCTTTAACAATTGAAGTGGGGGGAAAATAAATAAATAAATAAATAAATAAATAAATAAATAAATAAATAAATAAATAAATAAATAAATAAATAAATAAATAAATAAATAAATAAATAAATAAAGCTTACAGCACCTGGTATTCCCAGGCGGTCTCCCATCCAAGTACTAACCAGGCCCGACCCTGCTTAGCTTCCGAGATCGGACGAGATCGGGGGTTCTCAGGGTAGTATGGCCGTAAGCCGTGATCACACTCAAAATCGTAAATTTTATATATAATGCTACGGATGACGCCACTATATAGGTTGGAAACTCGGGTTATAATTTCAATGTCGGAGTTTAAACTCGGGTTGCAGTTTCCGAATGCCATACGTAATGGGTGTTGTAAGTAAGTAAGTAAGTAAGTAAGTAAGTAAGTAAGTAAGTAAGTAAGTAAGTAAGTAAATAAATAAATAAATAAATAAATAAATAAATAAATAAATAAATAAATAAATAAATAAATAAAGCTTACAGCACCTGGTATTCCCAGGCGGTCTCCCATCCAAGTACTAACCAGGCCCGACCGTGCTTAGCTTCCGAGATCGGACGAGATCGGGCGTTCTCAGGGTAGTATGGCCGTAAGCCGTGATCACACTCAAAATCGTGCATTTTATATATAATGCTACGGATGACGCCACTATATAGGTTGGAAACTCTGGTTATAATTTCAATGTCGGAGTTTAAACTCGGGTTGCAGTTTCCGAATGCCATACGTAATGGGTGTTGAAAGTAAGTAAGTAAGTAAGTAAGTAAGTAAGTAAGTAAGTAAGTAAGTAAGTAAGTAAGTAAGTAAGTAAGTAAGTAAGTAAGTAAGTAAGTAAGTAAGTAAGTAAGTAAGTAAGTAAGTAAGTAAGTAAGTAAGTAAATAAATAAATAAATAAATAAAGCTTACAGCACCTGGTATTCCCAGGCGGTCTCCCATCCAAGTACTAACCAGGCCCGACCCTGCTTGGCTTCCGAGATCGGACGAGATCGGGCGTTCTCAGGGTAGTATGGCCGTAAGCCGTGATCACACTCAAAATCATGCATTTTATAGATACATAGTAAAGTAAGTACTTATAGATTAAGTAAGTAAGTAAGTAAGTAAGTAAGTAAGTAAGTAAGTAAGTAAGTAAGTAAGTAAGTAAGTAAGTAAGTAAGTAAGTAAGTAAGTAAGTAAGTAAGTAAGTAAGTAAGTTGTTAGGGTTTGCAGAATATCTTCATCGTATGATTATGTTGGAATATAACCTGTAATAATTTAACTAGTTTGTCCTGTCTAGACAAAATTAGTTTACCAAAGTGCTAAGATCATTTCAACTTATTGACTAGCTGCAGAGGAAGCAATCAAAGATGCTTTGTTTACAGAACGTCGTAAAAGGTCCCCTGCTATGCTTTGATCAGCAGGGACCGGCTGCTTCACCCCAACCTGTGTATTCCCAAACCCCCACTTTCAACCCCACGTTGTTTCTCTCAATAAATAAGCGCCTGACGAGGCCTGAGTCAGACTTCATTCGATCATCGCTGAGAGCACAGCGACGAGTGAACTCTCCGCCTGCAGGTGTCTAAAACGACTAACTTGTCTCCAGTGTGGTCCTTGCAAAATAAGTTAGAGTGAACACCACCCTAACATAAGTAAGTAAGTAAGTAAGTAAATAAATAAATAAATAAAGCTTACAGCACCTGGTATTCCCAGGCGGTCTCCCATCCAAGTACTAACCAGGCCCGACCGTGCTTAGCTTCCGAGATCGGACGAGATCGGGCATTCTCAGGGTAGTATGGCCGTAAGCCGTGATCACACTCAAAATCGTGCATTTTATATATAATGCTACGGATGACGCCACTATAGGTTGGAAACTCTGGTTATAATTTCAATGTCGGAGTTTAAACTCGGGTTGCAGTTTCCGAATGCCATACGTAATGGGTGTTGAAAGTAAGTAAGTAAGTAAGTAAGTAAGTAAGTAAGTAAGTAAGTAAGTAAGTAAGTAAGTAAGTAAGTAAGTAAGTAAGTAAGTAAGTAAGTAAGTAAGTAAGTAAGTAAGTAAGTAAGTAAGTAAGTAAATAAATAAAT
>NW_026871948.1:170000-172500 GCF_033458585.1 Syngnathus typhle | reverse complement strand
AATAAATAAATAAATAAATAAATAAATAAATAAATAAATAAATAAATAAATAAATAAATAAATAAATAAGTAAGTAAGTAAGTAAGTAAGTAAGTAAGTAAGTAAGTAAATAAATAAATAAATAAATAAATAAAGCTTACAGCACCTGGTATTCCCAGGCGGTCTCCCATCCAAGTACTAACCAGGACCGACCTTGTTTAGCTTCCGAGATCGGACGAGATCGGGCGTTCTCAGGGTAGTATGGCCGTAAGCCGTGATCACACTCAAAATCGTGCATTTTATATATAATGCTACGGATGACGCCACTAGGTTGGAAACTCGGGTTATAATTTCAATGTCGGAGTTTAAACTCGGGTTGCAGTTTCCGAATGCCATACGTAATGGGTGTTGTAAGTAAATAAATAAATAAATAAATAAATAAATAAATAAATAAATAAATAAATAAATAAATAAATAAATAAATAAATAAATAAATAAATAAATAAAGCTTACAGCACCTGTTATTCCCAGGCGGTCTCCCATCCAAGTATTAACCAGGCCCGACCCTGCTTAGTTTACGAGATCGGACAAGATCGGGCGTTCTCAGGGTAGTATGGCCGTAAGCCGTGATCATTCTCAAAATCATGCATTTTATATATAATGCTACGGATGACGCCACATAGGTTGGAAACTCGGGTTATAATTTCAATGTCGGAGTTTAAACTCGGGTTGCAGTTTCCGAATGCCATACGTAATGGGTGTTGTAAGTAAGTAAGTAAGTAAGTAAGTAAGTAAGTAAGTAAGTAAGTAAATAAATAAATAAATAAATAAATAAATAAATAAATAAATAAATAAATAAATAAGTAAATAAAGCTTACAGCACCTGGTATTCCCAGGCGGTCTCCCATCCAAGTACTAACCAGGCCCGACCCTGCTCAGCTTCCGAGATCGGACGAGATCGGGCGTTCTCAGGGTAGTATGGCCGTAAGCCGTGATCACTCTCAAAATCATGCATTCTATAGATACAATCGCCCCTGAAAGGGCGTTTCATGGAAACATGGTTATCATGAAAAGTTATTGACAGCTTTTTATGTGGTAGCACAAATTTGCCATTACGACCTGCATTTTGCTGTATATGTCATGAAAAGTGGAAAAACCCTACATGTAAGCGCAATGTGTTGTTTTGGTTTCTTTTACAAAGAAAAACTGCTGCTTTGAGTTCACAGGGAGCCAGCCTCTTTATTCACTGTACATAGTCTGCTCTCTAGCGGTAAAAGACGTGAACTACAATGCTTCGGATGACGCCACACAATATAGGTTGGAAACTCGGGTTATAATTTCAATGTCGGAGTTTAAACTCGGCTTGCAGTTTCCGAATGCCATACGTAATGGGTGTTGTCAAAATTTGCTTTAACAATTGAAGTGGGGGGAAAATAAATAAATAAATAAATAAATAAATAAATAAATAAATAAATAAATAAATAAATAAATAAATAAATAAATAAATGAGTAAGTAAGTAAGTAAGTAAGTAAGTAAGTAAGTAAATAAATAAATAAAGCTTACAGCACCTGGTATTCCCAGGCGGTCTCCCATCCAAGTACTAACCAGGCCCGACCCTGCTTAGCTTCCGAGATCGGACGAGATCGGGCGTTCTCAGGGTAGTATGGCCGTAAGCCTAACCATTCTCAAAATCATGCATTTTATAGATACATAGTAAAGTAAGTACTTATAGATTAAGTAAGTAAGTAAGTAAGTAAGTAAGTAAGTAAGTAAGTAAGTAAGTAAGTAAGTAAGTAAGTAAGTAAGTAAATAAATAAATAAATAAATAAATAAATAAATAAATAAATAAATAAATAAATAAATAAATAAATAAATAAATAAAGCTTACAGCACCCGGTATTCCCAGGCGGTTTCCCATTCAAGTACTAACCAGGGCCGACACTGCTTAGCTTCCGAGATCGGACGAGATCGGGAGTTCTCAGGGTAGTATGGCCGTAAACCGTGATCACGCTCAAAATCGTGCATTTTATATATAATGCTACGGATGACGCCAATATAGGTTGGAAACACGGGTTATAATTTCAATGTCGGAGTTTAAACTCGGTTTGCAGTTTCCGAATGCCATACGTAATGGGTGTTGTAAGTAAGTAAGTAAGTAAGTAAGTAAGTAAGTAAGTAAGTAAGTAAGTAAGTAAGTAAGTAAGTAAGTAAGTAAGTAAGTAAGTAAGTAAGTAAGTAAGTAAGTAAGTAAGTAAATAAGTAAGTAAGTAAATAAATAAATAAAGCTTACAGCACCTGGTATTCCCAGGCGGTCTCCCATCCAAGTACTAACCAGGCCCGACCGTGCTTAGCTTCCGAGATCGGACGAGATCGGGCGTTCTCAGGGTAGTATGGCCGTAAGCCGTGATCACACTCAAAATCGTGCATTTTATATATAATGCTACGGATGACGCCACTATATAGGTTGGAAACTCTGGTTATAATTTCAATGTCGGAGTTTAAACTCGGGTTGCAGTTTCC
>NW_026871948.1:27500-160000 GCF_033458585.1 Syngnathus typhle | reverse complement strand
CATTCTTAATGGCACATTCGACATTTCACATTTACGTCGTTCCAATTTGAAATTCACATCATTCAGCACATTCTAATCACATTCGGAAGGATTCTCGACATTCCCAAAATTCCCAAATTCGAAAATTTCACGTTTTCACGTTAAAAATTCCGACAAATTTTCACAAAATTTCGTTTTTCACCTCTAACTTCTACATTTTTCAACCGATTCAACTCGTTCCAACTTTCAACTGTTCATCTTTTGCCTACCTATTCCACAACGTCCCACTTACCAAAAACTTCACATCTTTTATTTTGAAATTCAACCAAAATTCTCTAAAATTTCGTTTTTCTACTCTAATTTCTACATTTTTCAACCGATTCAACCCATTCCAACTTTCAACTGTTCATTATTTTTCTACTGATTCCACAACTTCCCACTTACCAAAAGCTTCACATCTTTTATTTTGAAATTCACACCCAATTCCTTTTCCCTTCTCATTTCTACATTTTTCAACCGATTCAACCCATTCCAACTTTCAACTGTTCATCATTTTTCTACCTATTCCACAACTTCCCACTTACCAAAAACTTCACATCTTTTATTTTGAAATTCACACCCAATTCTCCAATATTTCCGTTTCTCCTTCTCATTTCTACATTTTTCAACCGATTCAACCCATTCCAACTTTCAACTGTTCATCATTTTTCTACCTATTCCACAACTTCCCACTTACCAAAAACTTCACATCTTTTATTTTGAAATTCACACCCAATTCCTTTTTCCCTTCTCATTTCTACATTTTTCAACAGATTCAACCCATTCCAAATTTATTCACTTAATTCACCTTATTCTTCCCACATTCACTCCCATTCACCCCCACTTCCACTATGCTTACACAATTCAACCCTTGACCCCCAATTCCAGTGTGGCGGCCATCTTGGATGACCCTGAAGTGCCACCAATGAACCCAGAATGAACCGGAAGTGGCCCAAATCAAACCGAAAGTGACCCCAAATAGACCGGAAGTGACCTCAGGTAAACCGGAAGTGACCCCAAATCAAACCGGAAGTGACCCCAAATGTACCGGAAGTGACCTTTTTAGACCGGAAATGACCCCTAATAAACCGGAAGTGACCTCAGACGAACCGGAAGTGACCCAAATTAAACCGAAAGTGACCCCAAATAGACCGGAAGTGACCTCAGGTAAACCGGAAGTGACCCCAAATCAAACCGGAAGTGACCCCAAATGTACCGGAAGTGACCTTTTTAGACCGGAAATGACCCCTTATAAACCGGAAGTGACCTCAGACGAACCGGAAGTGACCCAAATAAACCGGAAGTGACCCAATCAAACCGGAAGTGACCCCAAATAGACCGGAAGTGACCTCTGGTAAACCGGAAGTGACCCCAAATCAAACCGGAAGTGACCCCAAATGAACCGGAAGTGACCTTTTTAGACCGGAAATGACCCCAAATAAACCGGAAGTGACCTCACCTAAACCGGAAGTGACCTGTTTTAAACCGGAAGTGACCCAAATAAACCGGAAGTGACCCAAATTAGACCGGAAATGACCCGAATCAAGCCGGAAGTGACCTTATTTCAACACTAAGTGCCCCAAATAGCTACATTTGCGCTTACGTCTTCGTTTTTTGTCCGATTTAACCCGTTTCAACATTTTTACCCCAAAAGTGAACATCCTGAGGCCGTTTTTTTTTGGTTTTGTTCCAAATCTAGAAAGATTTTGGCACAATTGCCTTTTTTTATTTTCCCATTCATTCTCTATGGGGATTCAACATTTGCTCTAACTTCTACATTTTTAACTGATTCAACCCAAATTCTCAAATTTGAAATTCAACCAAAATTCTCTCAAATTCCGTTATTCCACTCTAATTTCTACATTTTTCAACCGATTCAACCCATTCCAAATGCATTCACCTTATGCTTCCCACATTCACTCCCATTCACCCCCACTTCCACTACGCCTACACATTCAACCCTTGACCCCCAATTCCAGTGTGGCGGCCATCTTGGATTGACCCTCAAGTGCCCCCAATGAACCCAAAATGAACCGGAAGTGCCCCAGATCAAACCGAAAGTGACCCCAAATAGACCGGAAGTGACCTCAGACGAACCGGAAGTGACCCAAATTAAACCGGAAGTGACCCAAATAAACCGGAAGTGACCCCAAATAGACCGGAAGTGACCCCAAATAGACCGGAAGTGACCTCTGGTAAACCGGAAGTGACCCCAAATCAAACCGGAAGTGACCACAAATGAACCGGAAGTGACCTTTTTAGACCGGAAGTGACCCCAAATAAACCGGAAGTGACCTGTTTTAAACCGGAAGTGACCCAAATAAACCGGAAGTGACCCAAATTAGACCGGAAATGACCCGAATCAAACCGGAAGTGACCTTATTTCAACACTAAGTGCCCCAAATAGCTACAATTGCGCTAACTTTTTCGTTTTTTGTCCGATTTAACCCGTTTCAACATTTTTACCCCAAAAGTGAACCTCTTGAGGCCGTTTTTTGTTTTTTTTCCAAATTTAGAAAGATTTTGGCGCAATTGCTTTTTTTATTTTCCCATTCATTCTCTATGGGGATTCAACATTTGCTCTAACTTCTATATTTTTCAACTGATTCAACCCGTTCCAACTTTCAACTGTACATCTTTTGCCTGCCTATTCCACAACTTCCCACTTACCAAAAATTCCAAATTCGAAATTCAACCAAATTCTCCAAAATTTCGTTTTTCTACTCTAATTTCTACATTTTTCAACCGATTCAACCCATTCCAACTTTCAGCTGTTCATCTTTTGCCTACCTATTCCACAACTTCCCACTTACCAAATATTCCAAACTTTCAATTTTGAAATTCACCACAAATTCTCCAAATATTCTACATTTCTCAAGTAATTCAACACGTTTCAACATCGTTCGGCAGCATTCCCCGAAAAAGTTATTCATACATTTCGCCTTCACACGCAATTTCTCCAGAAATTGCAAAATTCTAGTTATTGTGTGAAGGCGAAGGCCTTCACACATATGTTATTCTACACCATTCTCTATTATTATTATTATTATTATTATTATTCTTCTATTTTATTCTCCACACTTTTTTGACACGTTTCATCTTCCACATAATTCATCCGATTCACTCCATTCCACTTTTCACGTATTCCAAATATTCACGACATGAGCGCTTATATTTTTCTCGTTCCGAAAATTTTCCGATTCCGCAAAATTCCCAAAATTCCGACAAATTTTTCCCCATTCATTCTTAATGGCACATTCGACATTTCACATTTACGTCGTTCCAATTTGAAATTCACATCATTCAGCACATTCTAATCACATTCGGAAGGATTCTCAACATTCCCAAAATTCCCAAATTCGAAAATTTCTCGTTTTCACGTTAAAAATTCCGACAAATTTTCACAAAATTTCGTTTTTCACCTCTAACTTCTACATTTTTCAACCGATTCAACTCGTTCCAACTTTCAACTGTTCATCTTTTGCCTACCTATTCCACAACGTCCCACTTACCAAAAACTTCACATCTTTTATTTTGAAATTCAACCAAAATTCTCTAAAATTTCATTTTTCTACTCTAATTTCTACATTTTTCAACCGATTCAACCCATTCCAACTTTCAACTGTTCATCATTTTTCTACCGATTCCACAACTTCCCACTTACCAAAAGCTTCACATCTTTTATTTTGAAATTCACACCCAATTCCTTTTCCCTTCTCATTTCTACATTTTTCAACCGATTCAACCCATTCCAACTTTCAACTGTTCATCATTTTTCTACCTATTCCACAACTTTCCACTTACCAAAAACTTCACATCTTTTATTTTGAAATTCACACCCAATTTCCTTTTCCCTTCTCATTTCTACATTTTTCAACCGATTCAACCCATTCCAACTTTCAACTGTTCATCATTTTTCTACCGATTCCACAACTTCCCACTTACCAAAAGCTTCACATCTTTTATTTTGAAATTCACACCCAATTCCTTTTCCCTTCTCATTTCTACATTTTTCAACCGATTCAACCCATTCCAACTTTCAACTGTTCATCATTTTTCTACCTATTCCACAACTTCCCACTTACCAAAAACTTCACATCTTTTATTTTGAAATTCACACCCAATTCTCCAATATTTCCTTTTCTCCTTCTCATTTCTACATTTTTCAACCGATTCAACCCATTCCAACTTTCAACTGTTCATCATTTTTCTACCTATTCCACAACTTCCCACGTCCCAAAAACTTAACATCTTTTATTTTGAAATTCCCACCCAATTCCTTTTTCCCTTCTCATTTCTACATTTTTCAACCGATTCAACCCATTCCAACTTTCAACTGTTCATCATTTTTCTACCTATTCCACAACTTCCCACTTACCAAAAACTTCACATCTTTTATTTTGAAATTCACACCCAATTCCTTTTTCCCTTCTCATTTCTACATTTTTCAACCGATTCTTCTCATTTCTACATTTTTCAACCGATTCAACCCATTCCAACTTTCAACTGTTCATCATTTTTCTACCTATTCCACAACTTCCCACGTCCCAAAAACTTCACATCTTTTATTTTGAAATTCCCACCCAATTCCTTTTTCCCTTCTCATTTCTACATTTTTCAACCGATTCAACCCATTCCAACTTTCAACTGTTCATCATTTTTCTACCTATTCCACAACTTCCCACTTACCAAAAACTTCACATCTTTTATTTTGAAATTCACACCCAATTCCTTTTTCCCTTCTCATTTCTACATTTTTCAACCGATTCAACCCATTCCAAATTTATTCACTTAATTCACCTTATTCTTCCCACATTCACTCCCATTCACCCCCACTTCCACTATGCTTACACAATTCAACCCTTGACCCCCAATTCCAGTGTGGCGGCCATCTTGGATGACCCTGAAGTGCCACCAATGAACCCAGAATGAACCGGAAGTGCCCAAAATCAAACCGAAAGTGACCCCAAATAGACCGGAAGTGACCTCAGGTAAACCGGAAGTGACCCCAAATCAAACCGGAAGTGACCCCAAATGTACCGGAAGTGACCTTTTTAGACCGGAAATGACCCCTAATAAACCGGAAGTGACCTCAGACGAACCGGAAGTGACCCAAATTAAACCGGAAGTGACCCAAATAAACCGGAAGTGACCCCAAATAGACCGGAAGTGACCCCAAATAGACCGGAAGTGACCTCTGGTAAACCGGAAGTGACCCCAAATCAAACCGGAAGTGACCACAAATGAACCGGAAGTGACCTTTTTAGACCGGAAGTGACCCCAAATAAACCGGAAGTGACCTCAGCTAAACCGGAAGTGGCCTGTTTTAAACCGGAAGTGACCCAAATAAACCGGAAGTGACCCAAATTAGACCGGAAATGACCCGAATCAAGCCGGAAGTGACCTTATTTCAACACTAAGTGCCCCAAATAGCTACATTTGCGCTAACGTCTTCATTTATTGTCCGATTTAACCCGTTTCAACATTTTTACCCCAAAAGTGAACCTCCTGAGGCCGTTTTTTTTGTTTTGTTCCAAATTTAGAAAGATTTTGGCGCAATTGCTTTTTCTTATTTTCCCATTCATTCTCTATGGGGATTCAACATTTGCTCTAACTTCTACATTTTTTAACTGATTCAACCCGTTCCAACTTTCAACTGTACATCTTTTGCCTACCTATTCCACAATTTCCCACTTACCAAAAATTCGAAATTTGAAATTCAACCAAATTCTCCCAAATTTCGTTTTTTACTCTAATTTCTACATTTTTCAACCCATTCCAACTTTCAGCTGTTCATCTTTTGCCTACCTATTCCACAACTTCCCACTTACCAAATATTCCAAACTTTCAATTTTGAAATTCACCACAAATTCTCCAAATATTCTACATTTCTCAAGTAATTCAACACGTTTCAACATCGTTCGGCAGCATTCCCCGAAAAAGTTATTCATACATTTCGCCTTCACACGCAATTTCTCCAGAAATTGCAAAATTCTAGTTATTGTGTGAAGGCGAAGGCCTTCACACATATGTTATTCTACACCATTCTCTATTATTATTATTATTATTATTCTCTTTTATTCTCCACACTTTTTTGTCCAGTTTCATCTTCCACATAATTCATCCGATTCACTCCATTCCACTTTCCACGTATTCCAAATATTCACGCGATGAGCGCTTCCATTTTTCTCGTTCCGAAAATTTTCCGATTCCGCAAAATTCCCAAAATTCCGACAAATTTTTCCCCATCCATTCTTCATGGCACATTCGACATTTCACAAAATTTTGTTTTTCACCTCTAACTTCTACATTTTTCAACCGATTCAACCCATTCCAACTTTCAACTGTTCATCTTTTGCCTACCTATTCCACAACTTCCCACTTACCAAAAACTTCACATCTTTTATTTTGAAATTCAACCAAAATTCTCTAAAATTTCGTTTTTCTACTCTAATTTCTACATTTTTCAACCGATTCAACCCATTCCAACTTTCAACTGTTCATTATTTTTCTACCGATTCCACAACTTCCCACTTACCAAAAGCTTCACATCTTTTATTTTGAAATTCACACCCAATTCCTTTTCCCTTCTCATTTCTACATTTTTCAACCGATTCAACCCATTCCAACTTTCAACTGTTCATCATTTTTCTACCTATTCCACAACTTCCCACTTACCAAAAACTTCACATCTTTTATTTTGAAATACACACCCAATTTCCTTTTCCCTTCTCATTTCTACATTTTTCAACCGATTCAACCCATTCCAACTTTCAACCGTTCATCATTTTTCTACCTATTCCACAACTTCCCACTTACCAAAAACTTCACATCTTTTATTTTGAAATTCAACCAAAATTCTCTAAAATTTCGTTTTTCTACTCTAATTTCTACATTTTTCGACCGATTCAACCCATTCCAAATGCATTGACCTTATGCTTCCCACATTCACTCCCATTCACCCCCACTTCCACTACGCTTACACATTCAACCCTTGACCCCCAATTCCAGTGTGGCGGCCATCTTGGATTGACCCTCAAGTGCCCCCAATGAACCCAAAATGAACCGGAAGTGCCCCAAATCAAACCGAAAGTGACCCCAAATAGACCGGAAGTGACCTCAGGTAAACCGGAAGTGACCCCAAATCAAACCGGAAGTGACCCCAAATGTACCGGAAGTGACCTTTTTAGACCGGAAATGACCCCTAATAAACCGGAAGTGACCTCAGACGAACCAGAAGTGACCCAAAAATAAACCGGAAGTGACCAAAATAAACCAGAAGTGACCCCAAATAGACCGGAAGTGACCCCAAATAGACCGGAAGTGACCTCTGGTAAACCGGAAGTGACCCTAAATCAAACCGGAAGTGACCCAAAATGAACCGGAAGTTACCTTTTTAGACCGGAAATGACCCCAAATAAACCGGAAGTGACCTCAGCTAAACCGGAAGTGACCCAAATAAACCGGAAGTGACCCCAAATAGACCGGAAGTGACCCCAAATAGACCGGAAGTGACCTCTGGTAAACCGGAAGTGACCCAAAATCAAACCGGAAGTGACCCCAAATGAACCGGAAGTGACCTTTTTAGACCGGAAATGACCCCAAATAAACCGGAAGTGACCTCCGCTAAACCGGAAGTGACCTGTTTTAAACCGGAAGTGACCCAAATAAACCGGATGTGACCCAAATTAGACCGGAAATGACCCGAATCAAGCCGGAAGTGACCTTATTTCAACACTAAGTGCCCCAAATAGCTACATTTGCGCTAACGTCTTCGTTTTTTGTCCGATTCAACCCGTTTCAACATTTTTACCCCAAAAGTGAACCTCCTGAGGCCGTTTTTTTTTGTTTTGTTCCAAATTTAGAAAGATTTTAGCGCAATTGCTTTTTTTTATTTTCCCATTCATTCTCTATGGGGATTCAACATTTGCTCTAACTTCTACATTTTTTAACTGATTCAACCCGTTCCAACTTTCAACTGTTCATCTTTTGCCTACCTATTCCACAACTTCCCACTTACCAACAATTCCAAATTTAAAATACAACCAAATTCTCCAAAATTTCGTTTTTCTACTCTAACTTCTACATTTTTCTACCGACTCAACCCATTCCAACTTTCAACTGTTCATCTTTTGCCTACCTGTTCCACAACTTCCCACTTACCAAATATTCCAAACTTTCAATTTTGAAATTCACCACAAATTCTCCAAATATTCTACATTTCTCAAGTAATTCAACACGTTTCAACATCGTTCGGCAGCATTCCCCGAAAAAGTTATTCATACATTTCGCCTTCACACGCAATTTCTCCAGAAATTGCAAAATTCTAGTTATTATTATTCTCTTTTATTCTCCACACTTTTTTGTCCAGTTTCATCTTCCGCATAATTCATCCGATTCACTCCATTCCACTTTTCACGTATTCCAAATATTCACGACATGAGCGCTTGTATTTTTCTCATTCTGAAAATTTTCCGATTCCGCAAAATTCCCAAAATTCCGACAAATTTTTCCCCATCCATTCTTAATGGCACATTCGACATTTCACAAAATTTCGTGTTTCACCTCTAACTTCTACATTTTTCAACCGATTCAACCCATTCCAACTTTCAACTGTTCATCTTTTGCCTACCTATTCCACAACTTCTCACTTACCAAAAATTCCAAATTTTCAAATTTGAAATTCAACCAAAATTCTCTCAAATTCCGTTATTCCACTCTAATTTCTACATTTTTCAACCGATTCAACCCGTTCCAACTTTCAACTGTTCATCTTTTGCCTACCTATTCCACAACTTCCCACTTACCAAAAATTCCAAATTCTCAAATTTGAAATTCAACCAAAATTCTCTAAAATTTCGTTTTTCTACTCTAATTTCTACATTTTTCGACCGATTCAACCCATTCCAAATGCATTGACCTTATGCTTCCCACATTCACTCCCATTCACCCCCACTTCCACTACGCTTACACATTCAACCCTTGACCCCCAATTCCAGTGTGGCGGCCATCTTGGATTGACCCTCAAGTGCCCCCAATGAACCCAAAATGAACCGGAAGTGCCCCAAATCAAACCGAAAGTGACCCCAAATAGACCGGAAGTGACCTCAGGTAAACCGGAAGTGACCCCAAATCAAACCGGAAGTGACCCCAAATGTACCGGAAGTGACCTTTTTAGACCGGAAATGACCCTTAATAAACCGGAAGTGACCTCAGATGAACCGGAAGTGACCCAAATTAAACCGGAAGTGACCCAAATAAACCGGAAGTGACCCCAAATAGACCGGAAGTGACCCCAAATAGACCGGAAGTGACCTCTGGTAAACCGGAAGTGACCCCAAATCAAACCGGAAGTGACCACAAATGAACCGGAAGTGACCTTTTTAGACCGGAAATGACCCCTAATAAACCGGAAGTGACCTCAGACGAACCGGAAGTGACCCAAATTAAACCGGAAGTGACCCCAAATAGACCGGAAGTGACCCCAAATAGACCGGAAGTGACCTCTGGTAAACCAGAAGTGACCCCAAATCAAACCGGAAGTGACCCCAAATGAACCGGAAGTGACCTTTTTAGACCGGAAATGACCCCAAATAAACCGGAAGTGACCTCAGCTAAACCGGAAGTGACCTGTTCTAAACCGGAAGTGACCCAAATAAACCGGAAGTGACCCAAACTAGACCGGAAGTGACCCGAATCAAACCGGAAGTGACCTTATTTCAACACTGAGTGGCCCAAATAGCTACATTTGCGCTAACTTTTTCGATTTTTGTCCCATTTAACCCGTTTCAACATTTTTACCCCAAAAGTGAACCTCCTGAGGCCGTTTTTTTTGTTTTGTTCCAAATTTAGAAAGATTTTGGCGCAATTGCTTTTTTTTATTTTCCCATTCATTCTCTATGGGGATTCAACATTTGCTCTAACTTCTACATTTTTTAACTGATTCAACCCGTTCCAACTTTCAACTGTACATCTTTTGCCTACCTATTCCACAACTTCCCACTTACCAAAAATTCCAAATTCGAAATTCAACCAAATTCTCCAAAATTTCGTTTTTCTACTCTGATTTCTACATTTTTCAACCGATTCAACCCATTCCAACTTTCAGCTGTTCATCTTTTGCCTACCTATTCCACAACTTCCCACTTACCAAATATTCCAAACTTTCAATTTTGAAATTCACCACAAATTCTCCAAATATTCTACATTTCTCAAGTAATTCAACACGTTTCAACATCGTTCGGCAGCATTCCCCGAAAAAGTTATTCATACATTTCGCCTTCACACGCAATTTCTCCAGAAATTGCAAAATTCTAGTTATTATTATTATTATTCTCTACGTTTCTCCACACTTTTTTGACACGTTTCATCTTCCACATAATTCATCCGATTCACTCCATTCCACTTTTCACGTATTCCAAATATTCACGCGACGAGCGCTTGTATTTTGCTCGTTCCGAAAATTTTCCGATTCCGCAAAATTCCCAAAATTCCGACAAATTTTTCCCCATTCATTCTTAATGGCACATTCGACATTTCACATTTACGTCGTTCCAATTTGAAATTCACATCATTCAGCACATTCTAATCACATTCGGAAGGATTCTCGACATTCCCAAAATTCCCAAATTCGAAAATTTCACGTTTTCACGTTAAAAATTCCGACAAATTTTCACAAAATTTCGTTTTTCACCTCTAACTTCTACATTTTTCAACCGATTCAACTCGTTCCAACTTTCAACTGTTCATCTTTTGCCTACCTATTCCACAACGTCCCACTTACCAAAAACTTCACATCTTTTATTTTGAAATTCAACCAAAATTCTCTAAAATTTCGTTTTTCTACTCTAATTTCTACATTTTTCAACCGATTCAACCCATTCCAACTTTCAACTGTTCATTATTTTTCTACTGATTCCACAACTTCCCACTTACCAAAAGCTTCACATCTTTTATTTTGAAATTCACACCCAATTCCTTTTCCCTTCTCATTTCTACATTTTTCAACCGATTCAACCCATTCCAACTTTCAACTGTTCATCATTTTTCTACCTATTCCACAACTTCCCACTTACCAAAAACTTCACATCTTTTATTTTGAAATTCACACCCAATTCTCCAATATTTCCGTTTCTCCTTCTCATTTCTACATTTTTCAACCGATTCAACCCATTCCAACTTTCAACTGTTCATCATTTTTCTACCTATTCCACAACTTCCCACTTACCAAAAACTTCACATCTTTTATTTTGAAATTCACACCCAATTCCTTTTTCCCTTCTCATTTCTACATTTTTCAACAGATTCAACCCATTCCAAATTTATTCACTTAATTCACCTTATTCTTCCCACATTCACTCCCATTCACCCCCACTTCCACTATGCTTACACAATTCAACCCTTGACCCCCAATTCCAGTGTGGCGGCCATCTTGGATGACCCTGAAGTGCCACCAATGAACCCAGAATGAACCGGAAGTGGCCCAAATCAAACCGAAAGTGACCCCAAATAGACCGGAAGTGACCTCAGGTAAACCGGAAGTGACCCCAAATCAAACCGGAAGTGACCCCAAATGTACCGGAAGTGACCTTTTTAGACCGGAAATGACCCCTAATAAACCGGAAGTGACCTCAGACGAACCGGAAGTGACCCAAATTAAACCGAAAGTGACCCCAAATAGACCGGAAGTGACCTCAGGTAAACCGGAAGTGACCCCAAATCAAACCGGAAGTGACCCCAAATGTACCGGAAGTGACCTTTTTAGACCGGAAATGACCCCTTATAAACCGGAAGTGACCTCAGACGAACCGGAAGTGACCCAAATAAACCGGAAGTGACCCAATCAAACCGGAAGTGACCCCAAATAGACCGGAAGTGACCTCTGGTAAACCGGAAGTGACCCCAAATCAAACCGGAAGTGACCCCAAATGAACCGGAAGTGACCTTTTTAGACCGGAAATGACCCCAAATAAACCGGAAGTGACCTCACCTAAACCGGAAGTGACCTGTTTTAAACCGGAAGTGACCCAAATAAACCGGAAGTGACCCAAATTAGACCGGAAATGACCCGAATCAAGCCGGAAGTGACCTTATTTCAACACTAAGTGCCCCAAATAGCTACATTTGCGCTTACGTCTTCGTTTTTTGTCCGATTTAACCCGTTTCAACATTTTTACCCCAAAAGTGAACATCCTGAGGCCGTTTTTTTTTGGTTTTGTTCCAAATCTAGAAAGATTTTGGCACAATTGCCTTTTTTTATTTTCCCATTCATTCTCTATGGGGATTCAACATTTGCTCTAACTTCTACATTTTTAACTGATTCAACCCAAATTCTCAAATTTGAAATTCAACCAAAATTCTCTCAAATTCCGTTATTCCACTCTAATTTCTACATTTTTCAACCGATTCAACCCATTCCAAATGCATTCACCTTATGCTTCCCACATTCACTCCCATTCACCCCCACTTCCACTACGCCTACACATTCAACCCTTGACCCCCAATTCCAGTGTGGCGGCCATCTTGGATTGACCCTCAAGTGCCCCCAATGAACCCAAAATGAACCGGAAGTGCCCCAGATCAAACCGAAAGTGACCCCAAATAGACCGGAAGTGACCTCAGACGAACCGGAAGTGACCCAAATTAAACCGGAAGTGACCCAAATAAACCGGAAGTGACCCCAAATAGACCGGAAGTGACCCCAAATAGACCGGAAGTGACCTCTGGTAAACCGGAAGTGACCCCAAATCAAACCGGAAGTGACCACAAATGAACCGGAAGTGACCTTTTTAGACCGGAAGTGACCCCAAATAAACCGGAAGTGACCTGTTTTAAACCGGAAGTGACCCAAATAAACCGGAAGTGACCCAAATTAGACCGGAAATGACCCGAATCAAACCGGAAGTGACCTTATTTCAACACTAAGTGCCCCAAATAGCTACAATTGCGCTAACTTTTTCGTTTTTTGTCCGATTTAACCCGTTTCAACATTTTTACCCCAAAAGTGAACCTCTTGAGGCCGTTTTTTGTTTTTTTTCCAAATTTAGAAAGATTTTGGCGCAATTGCTTTTTTTATTTTCCCATTCATTCTCTATGGGGATTCAACATTTGCTCTAACTTCTATATTTTTCAACTGATTCAACCCGTTCCAACTTTCAACTGTACATCTTTTGCCTGCCTATTCCACAACTTCCCACTTACCAAAAATTCCAAATTCGAAATTCAACCAAATTCTCCAAAATTTCGTTTTTCTACTCTAATTTCTACATTTTTCAACCGATTCAACCCATTCCAACTTTCAGCTGTTCATCTTTTGCCTACCTATTCCACAACTTCCCACTTACCAAATATTCCAAACTTTCAATTTTGAAATTCACCACAAATTCTCCAAATATTCTACATTTCTCAAGTAATTCAACACGTTTCAACATCGTTCGGCAGCATTCCCCGAAAAAGTTATTCATACATTTCGCCTTCACACGCAATTTCTCCAGAAATTGCAAAATTCTAGTTATTATTATTATTATTCTCTTTTATTCTCCACACTTTTTTGACACGTTTCATCTTCCACATAATTCATCCGATTCACTCCATTCCACTTTTCACGTATTCCAAATATTCACGACATGAGCGCTTATATTTTTCTCGTTCCGAAAATTTTCCGATTCCGCAAAATTCCCAAAATTCCGACAAATTTTTCCCCATTCATTCTTAATGGCACATTCGACATTTCACATTTACGTCGTTCCAATTTGAAATTCACATCATTCAGCACATTCTAATCACATTCGGAAGGATTCTCGACATTCCCAAAATTCCCAAATTCGAAAATTTCTCGTTTTCACGTTAAAAATTCCGACAAATTTTCACAAAATTTCGTTTTTCACCTCTAACTTCTACATTTTTCAACCGATTCAACTCGTTCCAACTTTCAACTGTTCATCTTTTGCCTACCTATTCCACAACGTCCCACTTACCAAAAACTTCACATCTTTTATTTTGAAATTCAACCAAAATTCTCTAAAATTTCGTTTTTCTACTCTAATTTCTACATTTTTCAACCGATTCAACCCATTCCAACTTTCAACTGTTCATTATTTTTCTACTGATTCCACAACTTCCCACTTACCAAAAGCTTCACATCTTTTATTTTGAAATTCACACCCAATTCCTTTTCCCTTCTCATTTCTACATTTTTCAACCGATTCAACCCATTCCAACTTTCAACTGTTCATCATTTTTCTACCTATTCCACAACTTCCCACTTACCAAAAACTTCACATCTTTTATTTTGAAATTCACACCCAATTCTCCAATATTTCCTTTTCTCCTTGTCATTTCTACATTTTTCAACCGATTCAACCCATTCCAACTTTCAACTGTTCATCATTTTTCTACCTATTCCACAACTTCCCACGTCCCAAAAACTTCACATCTTTTATTTTGAAATTCCCACCCAATTCCTTTTTCCCTTCTCATTTCTACATTTTTCAACCGATTCAACCCATTCCAACTTTCAACTGTTCATCATTTTTCTACCTATTCCACAACTTCCCACTTACCAAAAACTTCACATCTTTTATTTTGAAATTCACACCCAATTCCTTTTTCCCTTCTCATTTCTACATTTTTCAACCGATTCTTCTCATTTCTACATTTTTCAACCGATTCAACCCATTCCAACTTTCAACTGTTCATCATTTTTCTACCTATTCCACAACTTCCCACGTCCCAAAAACTTCACATCTTTTATTTTGAAATTCCCACCCAATTCCTTTTTCCCTTCTCATTTCTACATTTTTCAACCGATTCAACCCATTCCAACTTTCAACTGTTCATCATTTTTCTACCTATTCCACAACTTCCCACTTACCAAAAACTTCACATCTTTTATTTTGAAATTCACACCCAATTCCTTTTTCCCTTCTCATTTCTACATTTTTCAACCGATTCAACCCATTCCAAATTTATTCACTTAATTCACCTTATTCTTCCCACATTCACTCCCATTCACCCCCACTTCCACTACGCTTACACAATTCAACCCTTGACCCCCAATTCCAGTGTGGCGGCCATCTTGGATGACCCTGAAGTGCCACCAATGAACCCAGAATGAACCGGAAGTGGCCCAAATCAAACCGAAAGTGACCCCAAATAGACCGGAAGTGACCTCAGGTAAACCGGAAGTGACCCCAAATCAAACCGGAAGTGACCCCAAATGTACCGGAAGTGACCTTTTTAGACCGGAAATGACCCCTTATAAACCGGAAGTGACCTCAGACGAACCGGAAGTGACCCAAATTAAACCGGAAGTGACCCAAATAAACCGGAAGTGACCCCAAATAGACCGTAAGTGACCTCTGGTAAACCGGAAGTGACCCCAAATCAAACCGGAAGTGACCCCAAATGAACCGGAAGTGACCTTTTTAGACCGGAAGTGACCCAAAATAAACCGGAAGTGACCTCCGCTAAACCGGAAGTGACCTGTATTAAACCGGAAGTGTCCCAAATAAACCGGAAGTGACCCAAATTAGACCGGAAATGACCCGAATCAAGCCGGAAGTGACCTTATTTCAACACTAAGTTCCCCAAATAGCTACATTTGCGCTAACGTCTTCGTTTTTTGTCCGATTTAACCCGTTTCAACATTTTTACCCCAAAAGTGAACCTCCTGAGGCCGTTTTTTTTGTTTTGTTCCAAATTTAGAAAGATTTTGGCGCAATTGCTTTTTTTTATTTTCCCATTCATTCTCTCTATGGTGATTCAACATTTGCTCTAACTTCTACATTTTTTAACTGATTCAACCCGTTCCAACTTTCAACTGTACATCTTTTGCCTACCTATTCCACAACTTCCCACTTACCAAAAATTCCAAATTCGAAATTCAACCAAATTCTCCAAAATTTCGTTTTTCTACTCTAATTTCTGCATTTTTCAACAGATTCAACCCATTTCAACTTTCAACTGTTCATATTTTGCCTACCTATTCCACAACTTCCCACTTACCAAATATTCCAAACTTCCAATTTTGAAATTCACCACAAATTCTCCAAATATTCTACATTTCTCAAGTAATTCAACACGTTTCAACATCGTTCGGCAGCATTCCCCGAAAAAGTTATTCATACATTTCGCCTTCACACGCAATTTCTCCAGAAATTGCAAAATTCTAGTTATTATTATTATTCTCTACGTTTCTCCACACTTTTTTGACACGTTTCATCTTCCACATAATTCATCCGATTCACTCCATTCCACTTTTCACGTATTCCAAATATTCACGCGACGAGCGCTTGTATTTTGCTCGTTCCGAAAATTTTCCGATTCCGCAAAATTCCCAAAATTCCGACAAATTTTTCCCCATTCATTCTTAATGGCACATTCGACATTTCACATTTACGTCGTTCCAATTTGAAATTCACATCATTCAGCACATTCTAATCACATTCGGAAGGATTCTCGACATTCCCAAAATTCCCAAATTCGAAAATTTCACGTTTTCACGTTAAAAATTCCGACAAATTTTCACAAAATTTCGTTTTTCACCTCTAACTTCTACATTTTTCAACCGATTCAACTCGTTCCAACTTTCAACTGTTCATCTTTTGCCTACCTATTCCACAACGTCCCACTTACCAAAAACTTCACATCTTTTATTTTGAAATTCAACCAAAATTCTCTAAAATTTCGTTTTTCTACTCTAATTTCTACATTTTTCAACCGATTCAACCCATTCCAACTTTCAACTGTTCATTATTTTTCTACTGATTCCACAACTTCCCACTTACCAAAAGCTTCACATCTTTTATTTTGAAATTCACACCCAATTCCTTTTCCCTTCTCATTTCTACATTTTTCAACCGATTCAACCCATTCCAACTTTCAACTGTTCATCATTTTTCTACCTATTCCACAACTTCCCACTTACCAAAAACTTCACATCTTTTATTTTGAAATTCACACCCAATTCTCCAATATTTCCGTTTCTCCTTCTCATTTCTACATTTTTCAACCGATTCAACCCATTCCAACTTTCAACTGTTCATCATTTTTCTACCTATTCCACAACTTCCCACTTACCAAAAACTTCACATCTTTTATTTTGAAATTCACACCCAATTCCTTTTTCCCTTCTCATTTCTACATTTTTCAACAGATTCAACCCATTCCAAATTTATTCACTTAATTCACCTTATTCTTCCCACATTCACTCCCATTCACCCCCACTTCCACTATGCTTACACAATTCAACCCTTGACCCCCAATTCCAGTGTGGCGGCCATCTTGGATGACCCTGAAGTGCCACCAATGAACCCAGAATGAACCGGAAGTGGCCCAAATCAAACCGAAAGTGACCCCAAATAGACCGGAAGTGACCTCAGGTAAACCGGAAGTGACCCCAAATCAAACCGGAAGTGACCCCAAATGTACCGGAAGTGACCTTTTTAGACCGGAAATGACCCCTAATAAACCGGAAGTGACCTCAGACGAACCGGAAGTGACCCAAATTAAACCGGAAGTGACCCCAAATAGACCGGAAGTGACCTCAGGTAAACCGGAAGTGACCCCAAATCAAACCGGAAGTGACCCCAAATGTACCGGAAGTGACCTTTTTAGACCGGAAATGACCCCTTATAAACCGGAAGTGACCTCAGACGAACCGGAAGTGACCCAAATTAAACCGGAAGTGACCCAAATAAACCGGAAGTGACCCCAAATAGACCGGAAGTGACCTCTGGTAAACCGGAAGTGACCCCAAATCAAACCGGAAGTGACCCAAAATGAACCGGAAGTGACCTTTTTAGACCGGAAATGACCCCAAATAAACCGGAAGTGACCTCAGCTAAACCGGAAGTGACCTGTTTTAAACCGGAAGTGACCCAAATAAACCGGAAGTGACCCAAATTAGACCGGAAATGACCCGAATCAAGCCGGAAGTGACCTTATTTCAACACTAAGTGCCCCAAATAGCTACATTTGCGCTTACGTCTTCGTTTTTTGTCCGATATAACCCGTTTCAACATTTTTACCCCAAAAGTGAACCTCCTGAGGCCGTTTTTTTTGGTTTTGTTCCAAATCTAGAAAGATTTTGGCGCAATTGCTTTTTTTTATTTTCCCATTCATTCTCTATGGGGATTCAACATTTGCTCTAACTTCTACATTTTTTAACTGATTCAACCCGTTCCAACTTTCAACTGTTCATCTTTTGCCTACCTATTCCACAACTTCCCACTTACCAACAATTCCAAATTTAAAATTCAACCAAATTCTCCAAAATTTCGTTTTTCTACTCTAACTTCTAAATTTTTCTACCGATTCAACCCATTCCAACTTTCAACTGTTCATCTTTTGCCTACCTATTCCACAACTTCCCACTTACCAAATATTCCAAACTTTCAATTTTGAAATTCACCACAAATTCTCCAAATATTCTACATTTCTCAAGTAATTCAACACGTTTCAACATCGTTCGGCAGCATTCCCCGAAAAAGTTATTCATACATTTCGCCTTCACACGCAATTTCTCCAGAAATTGCAAAATTCTAGTTGTGTGAAGGCGAAGGCCTTCACACATATGTTATTCTACACCATTCTCTATTATTATTATTATTGTGTGAAGGCGAAGGCCTTCACACATATGTTATTCTACACCATTCTCTATTATTGTGTGAAGGCGAAGGCCTTCACACATATGTTATTCTACACCATTCTCTATTATTATTATTATTATTATTCTCTACGTTTCTCCACACTTTTTTGACACGTTTCATCTTCCACATAATTCATCCGATTCACTCCATTCCACTTTTCACGTATTCCAAATATTCACGCGACGAGCGCTTGTATTTTGCTCGTTCCGAAAATTTTCCGATTCCGCAAAATTCCCAAAATTCCGACAAATTTTTCCCCATTCATTCTTAATGGCACATTCGACATTTCACATTTACGTCGTTCCAATTTGAAATTCACATCATTCAGCACATTCTAATCACATTCGGAAGGATTCTCGACATTCCCAAAATTCCCAAATTCGAAAATTTCACGTTTTCACGTTAAAAATTCCGACAAATTTTCACAAAATTTCGTTTTTCACCTCTAACTTCTACATTTTTCAACCGATTCAACTCGTTCCAACTTTCAACTGTTCATCTTTTGCCTACCTATTCCACAACGTCCCACTTACCAAAAACTTCACATCTTTTATTTTGAAATTCAACCAAAATTCTCTAAAATTTCGTTTTTCTACTCTAATTTCTACATTTTTCAACCGATTCAACCCATTCCAACTTTCAACTGTTCATTATTTTTCTACTGATTCCACAACTTCCCACTTACCAAAAGCTTCACATCTTTTATTTTGAAATTCACACCCAATTCCTTTTCCCTTCTCATTTCTACATTTTTCAACCGATTCAACCCATTCCAACTTTCAACTGTTCATCATTTTTCTACCTATTCCACAACTTCCCACTTACCAAAAACTTCACATCTTTTATTTTGAAATTCACACCCAATTCTCCAATATTTCCGTTTCTCCTTCTCATTTCTACATTTTTCAACCGATTCAACCCATTCCAACTTTCAACTGTTCATCATTTTTCTACCTATTCCACAACTTCCCACTTACCAAAAACTTCACATCTTTTATTTTGAAATTCACACCCAATTCCTTTTTCCCTTCTCATTTCTACATTTTTCAACAGATTCAACCCATTCCAAATTTATTCACTTAATTCACCTTATTCTTCCCACATTCACTCCCATTCACCCCCACTTCCACTATGCTTACACAATTCAACCCTTGACCCCCAATTCCAGTGTGGCGGCCATCTTGGATGACCCTGAAGTGCCACCAATGAACCCAGAATGAACCGGAAGTGGCCCAAATCAAACCGAAAGTGACCCCAAATAGACCGGAAGTGACCTCAGGTAAACCGGAAGTGACCCCAAATCAAACCGGAAGTGACCCCAAATGTACCGGAAGTGACCTTTTTAGACCGGAAATGACCCCTAATAAACCGGAAGTGACCTCAGACGAACCGGAAGTGACCCAAATTAAACCGGAAGTGACCCCAAATAGACCGGAAGTGACCTCAGGTAAACCGGAAGTGACCCCAAATCAAACCGGAAGTGACCCCAAATGTACCGGAAGTGACCTTTTTAGACCGGAAATGACCCCTTATAAACCGGAAGTGACCTCAGACGAACCGGAAGTGACCCAAATAAACCGGAAGTGACCCCAAATAGACCGGAAGTGACCCCAAATAGACCGGAAGTGACCTCTGGTAAACCGGAAGTGACCCCAAATCAAACCGGAAGTGACCACAAATGAACCGGAAGTGACCTTTTTAGACCGGAAGTGACCCCAAATAAACCGGAAGTGACCTCAGCTAAACCGGAAGTGGTCTGTTTTAAACCGGAAGTGACCCAAATAAACCGGAAGTGACCCAAATTAGACCGGAAATGACCCGAATCAAGCCGGAAGTGACCTTATTTCAACACTAAGTGCCCCAAATAGCTACATTTGCGCTAACGTCTTCGTTTATTGTCCGATTTAACCCGTTTCAACATTTTTATCCCAAAAGTGAACCTCCTGAGGCCGTTTTTTTTGTTTTGTTCCAAATTTAGAAAGATTTTGGCGCAATTGCTTTTTCTTATTTTCCCATTCATTCTCTATGGGGATTCAACATTTGCTCTAACTTCTACATTTTTTAACTGATTCAACCCGTTCCAACTTTCAACTGTACATCTTTTGCCTACCTATTCCACACTTTCCCACTTACCAAAAATTCGAAATTTGAAATTCAACCAAATTCTCCCAAATTTCGTTTTTTACTCTAATTTCTACATTTTTCAACCCATTCCAACTCTCAGCTGTTCATCTTTTGCCTACCTATTCCACAACTTCCCACTTACCAAATATTCCAAACTTTCAATTTTGAAATTCACCACAAATTCTCCAAATATTCTACATTTCTCAAGTAATTCAACACGTTTCAACATCGTTCGGCAGCATTCCCCGAAAAAGTTATTCATACATTTCGCCTTCACACGCAATTTCTCCAGAAATTGCAAAATTCTAGTTATTATTATTATTATTCTCTACGTTTCTCCACACTTTTTTGACACGTTTCATCTTCCACATAATTCATCCGATTCACTCCATTCCACTTTTCACGTATTCCAAATATTCACGCGACGAGCGCTTGTATTTTGCTCGTTCCGAAAATTTTCCGATTCCGCAAAATTCCCAAAATTCCGACAAATTTTTCCCCATTCATTCTTAATGGCACATTCGACATTTCACATTTACGTCGTTCCAATTTGAAATTCACATCATTCAGCACATTCTAATCACATTCGGAAGGATTCTCGACATTCCCAAAATTCCCAAATTCGAAAATTTCACGTTTTCACGTTAAAAATTCCGACAAATTTTCACAAAATTTCGTTTTTCACCTCTAACTTCTACATTTTTCAACCGATTCAACTCGTTCCAACTTTCAACTGTTCATCTTTTGCCTACCTATTCCACAACGTCCCACTTACCAAAAACTTCACATCTTTTATTTTGAAATTCAACCAAAATTCTCTAAAATTTCGTTTTTCTACTCTAATTTCTACATTTTTCAACCGATTCAACCCATTCCAACTTTCAACTGTTCATTATTTTTCTACTGATTCCACAACTTCCCACTTACCAAAAGCTTCACATCTTTTATTTTGAAATTCACACCCAATTCCTTTTCCCTTCTCATTTCTACATTTTTCAACCGATTCAACCCATTCCAACTTTCAACTGTTCATCATTTTTCTACCTATTCCACAACTTCCCACTTACCAAAAACTTCACATCTTTTATTTTGAAATTCACACCCAATTCTCCAATATTTCCGTTTCTCCTTCTCATTTCTACATTTTTCAACCGATTCAACCCATTCCAACTTTCAACTGTTCATCATTTTTCTACCTATTCCACAACTTCCCACTTACCAAAAACTTCACATCTTTTATTTTGAAATTCACACCCAATTCCTTTTTCCCTTCTCATTTCTACATTTTTCAACAGATTCAACCCATTCCAAATTTATTCACTTAATTCACCTTATTCTTCCCACATTCACTCCCATTCACCCCCACTTCCACTATGCTTACACAATTCAACCCTTGACCCCCAATTCCAGTGTGGCGGCCATCTTGGATGACCCTGAAGTGCCACCAATGAACCCAGAATGAACCGGAAGTGGCCCAAATCAAACCGAAAGTGACCCCAAATAGACCGGAAGTGACCTCAGGTAAACCGGAAGTGACCCCAAATCAAACCGGAAGTGACCCCAAATGTACCGGAAGTGACCTTTTTAGACCGGAAATGACCCCTAATAAACCGGAAGTGACCTCAGACGAACCGGAAGTGACCCAAATTAAACCGGAAGTGACCCCAAATAGACCGGAAGTGACCTCAGGTAAACCGGAAGTGACCCCAAATCAAACCGGAAGTGACCCCAAATGTACCGGAAGTGACCTTTTTAGACCGGAAATGACCCCTTATAAACCGGAAGTGACCTCAGACGAACCGGAAGTGACCCAAATAAACCGGAAGTGACCCCAAATAGACCGGAAGTGACCCCAAATAGACCGGAAGTGACCTCTGGTAAACCGGAAGTGACCCCAAATCAAACCGGAAGTGACCACAAATGAACCGGAAGTGACCTTTTTAGACCGGAAGTGACCCCAAATAAACCGGAAGTGACCTCAGCTAAACCGGAAGTGGCCTGTTTTAAACCGGAAGTGACCCAAATAAACCGGAAGTGACCCAAATTAGACCGGAAATGACCCGAATCAAGCCGGAAGTGACCTTATTTCAACACTAAGTGCCCCAAATAGCTACATTTGCGCTAACGTCTTCGTTTATTGTCCGATTTAACCCGTTTCAACATTTTTATCCCAAAAGTGAACCTCCTGAGGCCGTTTTTTTTGTTTTGTTCCAAATTTAGAAAGATTTTGGCGCAATTGCTTTTTCTTATTTTCCCATTCATTCTCTATGGGGATTCAACATTTGCTCTAACTTCTACATTTTTTAACTGATTCAACCCGTTCCAACTTTCAACTGTACATCTTTTGCCTACCTATTCCACAATTTCCCACTTACCAAAAATTCGAAATTTGAAATTCAACCAAATTCTCCCAAATTTCGTTTTTTACTCTAATTTCTACATTTTTCAACCCATTCCAACTTTCAGCTGTTCATCTTTTGCCTACCTATTCCACAACTTCCCACTTACCAAATATTCCAAACTTTCAATTTTGAAATTCACCACAAATTCTCCAAATATTCTACATTTCTCAAGTAATTCAACACGTTTCAACATCGTTCGGCAGCATTCCCCGAAAAAGTTATTCATACATTTCGCCTTCACACGCAATTTCTCCAGAAATTGCAAAATTCTAGTTATTATTATTATTCTTCTATTTTATTCTCCACACTTTTTTGACACGTTTCATCTTCCACATAATTCATCCGATTCACTCCATTCCACTTTTCACGTATTCCAAATATTCACGACATGAGCGCTTATATTTTTCTCGTTCCGAAAATTTTCCGATTCCGCAAAATTCCCAAAATTCCGACAAATTTTTCCCCATTCATTCTTAATGGCACATTCGACATTTCACATTTACGTCGTTCCAATTTGAAATTCACATCATTCAGCACATTCTAATCACATTCGGAAGGATTCTCAACATTCCCAAAATTCCCAAATTCGAAAATTTCTCGTTTTCACGTTCAAAATTCCGACAAATTTTCACAAAATTTCGTTTTTCACCTCTAACTTCTACATTTTTCAACCGATTCAACTCGTTCCAACTTTCAACTGTTCATCTTTTGCCTACCTATTCCACAACGTCCCACTTACCAAAAACTTCACATCTTTTATTTTGAAATTCAACCAAAATTCTCTAAAATTTCATTTTTCTACTCTAATTTCTACATTTTTCAACCGATTCAACCCATTCCAACTTTCAACTGTTCATCATTTTTCTACCTATTCCACAACTTCCCACTTACCAAAAGCTTCACATCTTTTATTTTGAAATTCACACCCAATTCCTTTTCCCTTCTCATTTCTACATTTTTCAACCGATTCAACCCATTCCAACTTTCAACTGTTCATCATTTTTCTACCTATTCCACAACTTTCCACTTACCAAAAACTTCACATCTTTTATTTTGAAATTCACACCCAATTTCCTTTTCCCTTCTCATTTCTACATTTTTCAACCGATTCAACCCATTCCAACTTTCAACTGTTCATCATTTTTCTACCGATTCCACAACTTCCCACTTACCAAAAGCTTCACATCTTTTATTTTGAAATTCACACCCAATTCCTTTTCCCTTCTCATTTCTACATTTTTCAACCGATTCAACCCATTCCAACTTTCAACTGTTCATCATTTTTCTACCTATTCCACAACTTCCCACTTACCAAAAACTTCACATCTTTTATTTTGAAATTCACACCCAATTCTCCAATATTTCCTTTTCTCCTTCTCATTTCTACATTTTTCAACCGATTCAACCCATTCCAACTTTCAACTGTTCATCATTTTTCTACCTATTCCACAACTTCCCACGTCCCAAAAACTTAACATCTTTTATTTTGAAATTCCCACCCAATTCCTTTTTCCCTTCTCATTTCTACATTTTTCAACCGATTCAACCCATTCCAACTTTCAACTGTTCATCATTTTTCTACCTATTCCACAACTTCCCACTTACCAAAAACTTCACATCTTTTATTTTGAAATTCACACCCAATTCCTTTTTCCCTTCTCATTTCTACATTTTTCAACCGATTCTTCTCATTTCTACATTTTTCAACCGATTCAACCCATTCCAACTTTCAACTGTTCATCATTTTTCTACCTATTCCACAACTTCCCACGTCCCAAAAACTTCACATCTTTTATTTTGAAATTCCCACCCAATTCCTTTTTCCCTTCTCATTTCTACATTTTTCAACCGATTCAACCCATTCCAACTTTCAACTGTTCATCATTTTTCTACCTATTCCACAACTTCCCACTTACCAAAAACTTCACATCTTTTATTTTGAAATTCACACCCAATTCCTTTTTCCCTTCTCATTTCTACATTTTTCAACCGATTCAACCCATTCCAAATTTATTCACTTAATTCACCTTATTCTTCCCACATTCACTCCCATTCACCCCCACTTCCACTATGCTTACACAATTCAACCCTTGACCCCCAATTCCAGTGTGGCGGCCATCTTGGATGACCCTGAAGTGCCACCAATGAACCCAGAATGAACCGGAAGTGCCCAAAATCAAACCGAAAGTGACCCCAAATAGACCGGAAGTGACCTCAGGTAAACCGGAAGTGACCCCAAATCAAACCGGAAGTGACCCCAAATGTACCGGAAGTGACCTTTTTAGACCGGAAATGACCCCTAATAAACCGGAAGTGACCTCAGACGAACCGGAAGTGACCCAAATTAAACCGGAAGTGACCCAAATAAACCGGAAGTGACCCCAAATAGACCGGAAGTGACCCCAAATAGACCGGAAGTGACCTCTGGTAAACCGGAAGTGACCCCAAATCAAACCGGAAGTGACCCAAAATGAACCGGAAGTTACCTTTTTAGACCGGAAATGACCCCAAATAAACCGGAAGTGACCTCAGCTAGACCGGAAGTGACCTGTTTTAAACCGGAAGTGACCCAAATAAACCGGAAGTGACCCCAAATAGACCGGAAGTGACCCCAAATAGACCGGAAGTGACCTCTGGTAAACCGGAAGTCACCCCAAATCAAACCGGAAGTGACCCAAAATGAACCGGAAGTGACCTTTTTAGACCGGAAATGACCCCAAATAAACCGGAAGTGACCTCAGCTAAACCGGAAGTGACCTATTTTAAACCGGAAGTGACCCAAATAAACCGGAAGTGACCCAAATTACACCGGAAATGACCCGAATCAAGCCGGAAGTGACCTTATTTCAACACTAAGTGCCCCAAATGGCTACATTTGCGCTAACGTCTTCGTTTTTTGTCCGATTTAACCCGTTTCAACATTTTTACCCCAAAAGTGAACCTCCTGAGGCCGTTTTTTTTGGTTTTGTTCCAAATTTAGAAAGATTTTGGCGCAATTGCTTTTTTTTATTTTCCCATTCATTCTCTATGGGGATTCAACATTTGCTCTAACTTCTACATTTTTTAACTGATTCAACCCGTTCCAACTTTAAACTGTTCATCTTTTGCCTACCTATTCCACAACTTCCCACTTACCAACAATTCCAAATTTAAAATTCAACCAAATTCTCCAAAATTTCGTTTTTCTACTCTAACTTCTACATTTTTCTACCGATTCAACCCATTCCAACTTTCAACTGTTCATCTTTTGCCTACCTATTCCACAACTTCCCACTTACCAAATATTCCAAACTTTCAATTTTGAAATTCACCACAAATTCTCCAAATATTCTACATTTCTCAAGTAATTCAACACGTTTCAACATCGTTCGGCAGCATTCCCCGAAAAAGTTATTCATACATTTCGCCTTCACACGCAATTTCTCCAGAAATTGCAAAATTCTAGTTATTATTATTATTCTCTTTTATTCTCCACACTTTTTTGACACGTTTCATCTTCCACATAATTCATCCGATTCACTCCATTCCACTTTTCACGTATTCCAAATATTCACGACATGAGCGCTTATATTTTTCTCGTTCCGAAAATTTTCCGATTCCGCAAAATTCCCAAAATTCCGACAAATTTTTCCCCATTCATTCTTAATGGCACATTCGACATTTCACATTTACGTCGTTCCAATTTGAAATTCACATCATTCAGCACATTCTAATCACATTCGGAAGGATTCTCGACATTCCCAAAATTCCCAAATTCGAAAATTTCTCGTTTTCACGTTAAAAATTCCGACAAATTTTCACAAAATTTCGTTTTTCACCTCTAACTTCTACATTTTTCAACCGATTCAACTCGTTCCAACTTTCAACTGTTCATCTTTTGCCTACCTATTCCACAACGTCCCACTTACCAAAAACTTCACATCTTTTATTTTGAAATTCAACCAAAATTCTCTAAAATTTCGTTTTTCTACTCTAATTTCTACATTTTTCAACCGATTCAACCCATTCCAACTTTCAACTGTTCATTATTTTTCTACTGATTCCACAACTTCCCACTTACCAAAAGCTTCACATCTTTTATTTTGAAATTCACACCCAATTCCTTTTCCCTTCTCATTTCTACATTTTTCAACCGATTCAACCCATTCCAACTTTCAACTGTTCATCATTTTTCTACCTATTCCACAACTTCCCACTTACCAAAAACTTCACATCTTTTATTTTGAAATTCACACCCAATTCTCCAATATTTCCTTTTCTCCTTGTCATTTCTACATTTTTCAACCGATTCAACCCATTCCAACTTTCAACTGTTCATCATTTTTCTACCTATTCCACAACTTCCCACGTCCCAAAAACTTCACATCTTTTATTTTGAAATTCCCACCCAATTCCTTTTTCCCTTCTCATTTCTACATTTTTCAACCGATTCAACCCATTCCAACTTTCAACTGTTCATCATTTTTCTACCTATTCCACAACTTCCCACTTACCAAAAACTTCACATCTTTTATTTTGAAATTCACACCCAATTCCTTTTTCCCTTCTCATTTCTACATTTTTCAACCGATTCTTCTCATTTCTACATTTTTCAACCGATTCAACCCATTCCAACTTTCAACTGTTCATCATTTTTCTACCTATTCCACAACTTCCCACGTCCCAAAAACTTCACATCTTTTATTTTGAAATTCCCACCCAATTCCTTTTTCCCTTCTCATTTCTACATTTTTCAACCGATTCAACCCATTCCAACTTTCAACTGTTCATCATTTTTCTACCTATTCCACAACTTCCCACTTACCAAAAACTTCACATCTTTTATTTTGAAATTCACACCCAATTCCTTTTTCCCTTCTCATTTCTACATTTTTCAACCGATTCAACCCATTCCAAATTTATTCACTTAATTCACCTTATTCTTCCCACATTCACTCCCATTCACCCCCACTTCCACTACGCTTACACAATTCAACCCTTGACCCCCAATTCCAGTGTGGCGGCCATCTTGGATGACCCTGAAGTGCCACCAATGAACCCAGAATGAACCGGAAGTGGCCCAAATCAAACCGAAAGTGACCCCAAATAGACCGGAAGTGACCTCAGGTAAACCGGAAGTGACCCCAAATCAAACCGGAAGTGACCCCAAATGTACCGGAAGTGACCTTTTTAGACCGGAAATGACCCCTTATAAACCGGAAGTGACCTCAGACGAACCGGAAGTGACCCAAATTAAACCGGAAGTGACCCAAATAAACCGGAAGTGACCCCAAATAGACCGTAAGTGACCTCTGGTAAACCGGAAGTGACCCCAAATCAAACCGGAAGTGACCCCAAATGAACCGGAAGTGACCTTTTTAGACCGGAAGTGACCCAAAATAAACCGGAAGTGACCTCCGCTAAACCGGAAGTGACCTGTTTTAAACCGGAAGTGACCCAAATAAACCGGAAGTGACCCAAATTAGACCGGAAATGACCCGAATCAAGCCGGAAGTGACCTTATTTCAACACTAAGTGCCCCAAAAAGCTACATTTGCGCTTACGTCTTCGTTTTTTGTCCGATTTAACCCGTTTCAACATTTTTACCCCAAAAGTGAACCTCCTGAGGCCGTTTTTTTTGGTTTTGTTCCAAATCTAGAAAGATTTTGGCACAATTGCCTTTTTTTATTTTCCCATTCATTCTCTATGGGGATTCAACATTTGCTCGAACTTCTACATTTTTTAACTGATTCAACCCGTTCCAACTTTCAACTGTTCATCTTTTGCCTACCTATTCCACAACTTCCCACTTACCAACAATTCCAAATTTAAAATTCAACCAAATTCTCCAAAATTTCGTTTTTCTACTCTAACTTCTACATTTTTCTACCGATTCAACCCATTCCAACTTTCAACTGTTCATCTTTTGCCTACCTATTCCACAACTTCCCACTTACCAAATATTCCAAACTTTCAATTTTGAAATTCACCACAAATTCTCCAAATATTCTACATTTCTCAAGTAATTCAACACGTTTCAACATCGTTCGGCAGCATTCCCCGAAAAAGTTATTCATACATTTCGCCTTCACACGCAATTTCTCCAGAAATTGCAAAATTCTAGTTATTATTATTCTCTTTTATTCTCCACACTTTTTTGACACGTTTCATCTTCCACATAATTCATCCGATTCACTCCATTCCACTTTTCACGTATTCCAAATATTCACGCGACGAGCGCTTGTATTTTTCTCGTTCCGAAAATTTTCCGATTCCGCAAAATTCCCAAAATTCCGACAAATTTTTCCCCATTCATTCTTAATGGCACATTCGACATTTCACATTTACGTCGTTCCAATTTGAAATTCACATCATTCAGCACATTCTAATCACATTCGGAAGGATTCTCGACATTCCCAAAATTCCCAAATTCGAAAATTTCACGTTTTCACGTTAAAAATTCCGACAAATTTTCACAAAATTTCGTTTTTCACCTCTAACTTCTACATTTTTCAACCGATTCAACTCGTTCCAACTTTCAACTGTTCATCTTTTGCCTACCTATTCGACAACGTCCCACTTACCAAAAACTTCACATCTTTTATTTTGAAATTCAACCAAAATTCTCTAAAATTTCGTTTTTCTACTCTAATTTCTACATTTTTCAACCGATTCAACCCATTCCAACTTTCAACTGTTCATTATTTTTCTACTGATTCCACAACTTCCCACTTACCAAAAGCTTCACATCTTTTATTTTGAAATTCACACCCAATTCCTTTTCCCTTCTCATTTCTACATTTTTCAACCGATTCAACCCATTCCAACTTTCAACTGTTCATCATTTTTCTACCTATTCCACAACTTCCCACTTACCAAAAACTTCACATCTTTTATTTTGAAATTCACACCCAATTTCCTTTTCCCTTCTCATTTCTACATTTTTCAACCGATTCAACCCATTCCAACTTTCAACTGTTCATTATTTTTCTACCGATTCCACAACTTCCCACTTACCAAAAGCTTCACATCTTTTATTTTGAAATTCACACCCAATTCCTTTTCCCTTCTCATTTCTACATTTTTCAACCGATTCAACCCATTCCAACTTTCAACTGTTCATCATTTTTCTACCTATTCCACAACTTCCCACTTACCAAAAACTTCACATCTTTTATTTTGAAATTCACACCCAATTTCCTTTTCCCTTCTCATTTCTACATTTTTCAACCGATTCAACCCATTCCAACTTTCAACTGTTCATCATTTTTCTACCTATTCCACAACTTCCCACTTACCAAAAACTTCACATCTTTTATTTTGAAATTCAAACAAAATTCTCTCAAATTCCGTTTTTGTACTCTAATTTCTACATTTTTCAACCGATTCAACCCATTCCAACTTTCAACTGTTCATCATTTTTCTACCTATTCCACAACTTCCCAAATACTTCACATCTTTTATTTTGAAATTCACACCCAATTCCTTTTTCCCTTCTCACTTCTACATTTTTCAACCGATTCAACCCATTCCAACTTTCAACTGTTCATCATTTTTCTACCTATTCCACAACTTCCCACTTACCAAAAACTTCACATCTTTTATTTTGAAATTCACACCCACTTCCCTTTTCCCTTCTCATTTCTACATTTTTCAACCGATTCAACCCATTCCAACTTTCAACTGTTCATCATTTTTCTACCTATTCCACAACTTCCCACTTACCAAAAAATTCACATCTTTTATTTTGAAATTCACACTCAATTCCCTTTTCCCTTCTCATTTCTACATTTTTCAACCGATTCAACCCATTCCAACTTTCAACTGTTCATCATTTTTCTACCTATTCCACAACTTCCCACTTACCAAAAACTTCACATCTTTTATTTTGAAATTCAACCCCAATTCCCTTTTCCCTTCTCATTTCTACATTTTTCAACTGATTCAACCCATTCCAACTTTCAACTGTTCATCATTTTTCTACCTATTCCACAACTTCCCACTTACCAAAAACTTCACATCTTTTATTTTGAAATTCACCACAAATTCTCCAAATATTCTACATTTCTCAAGTAATTCAACACGTTTCAACATCGTTCGGCAGCATTCCCCGAAGAAGTTATTCATACATTTCGCCTTCACACGCAATTTCTCCAGAAATTGCAAAATTCTAGTTGTGTGAAGGCGAAGGCCTTCACACATATGTTATTCTACACCATTCTATTATTATTGTGTGAAGGCGAAGGCCTTCACACATATGTTATTCTACACCATTCTCTATTATTATTATTATTCTCTTTTATTCTCCACACTTTTTTGACACGTTTCATCTTCCACATAATTCATCCGATTCACTCCATTCCACTTTTCACGTATTCCAAATATTCACGCGACGAGCGCTTGTATTTTTCTCGTTCCGAAAATTTTCCGATTCCGCAAAATTCCCAAAATTCCGACGAATTTTTCCCCATTCATTCTTAATGGCACATTCGACATTTCACATTTACGTCGTTCCAATTTGAAATTCACATCATTCAGCACATTCTAATCACATTCGGAAGGATTCTCGACATTCCCAAAATTCCCAAATTCGAAAATTTCACGTTTTCACGTTAAAAATTCCGACAAATTTTCACAAAATTTCGTTTTTCACCTCTAACTTCTACATTTTTCAACCGATTCAACTCGTTCCAACTTTCAACTGTTCATCTTTTGCCTACCTATTCCACAACGTCCCACTTACCAAAAACTTCACATCTTTTATTTTGAAATTCAACCAAAATTCTCTAAAATTTCGTTTTTCTACTCTAATTTCTACATTTTTCAACCGATTCAACCCATTCCAACTTTCAACTGTTCATTATTTTTCTACTGATTCCACAACTTCCCACTTACCAAAAGCTTCAAATCTTTTATTTTGAAATTCACACCCAATTCCTTTTCCCTTCTCATTTCTACATTTTTCAACCGATTCAACCCATTCCAACTTTCAACTGTTCATCATTTTTCTACCTATTCCACAACTTCCCACTTACCAAAAACTTCACATCTTTTATTTTGAAATTCACACCCAATTCCTTTTTCCCTTCTCATTTCTACATTTTTCAACCGATTCAACCCATTCCAACTTTCAACTGTTCATCATTTTTCTACCTATTCCACAACTTCCCACTTACCAAAAACTTCACATCTTTTATTTTGAAATTCACACCCAATTTCCTTTTCCCTTCTCATTTCTACATTTTTCAACCGATTCAACCCATTCCAACTTTCAACTGTTCATCATTTTTCTACCTATTCCACAACTTCCCACTTACCAAAAACTTCACATCTTTTATTTTGAAATTCACACCCAATTCACTTTTCCCTTCTCATTTCTACATTTTTCAACCGATTCAACCCATTCCAACTTTCAACTGTTCATCATTTTTCTACCTATTCCACAACTTCCCACTTACCAAAAACTTCACATCTTTTATTTTGAAATTCACACCCAATTCCCTTTTCCCTTCTCATTTCTACATTTTTCAACCGATTCAACCCATTCCAACTTTCAACTGTTCATCATTTTTCGACCTATTCCACAACTTCCCAAAACCTTCACATCTTTTATTTTGAAATTCACACCCAATTCCTTTTTCCCTTCTCATTTCTACATTTTTCAACCGATTCAACCCATTCCAACTTTCAACTGTTCATCATTTTTCGACCTATTCCACAACTTCCCACTTACCAAAAACTTCACATCTTTTATTTTGAAATTCGCCACAAATTCTCCAAATATTCTACATTTCTCAAGTAATTCAACACGTTTCAACATCGTTCGGCAGCATTCCCCGAAAAAGTTATTCATACATTTCGCCTTCACACGCAATTTCTCCAGAAATTGCAAAATTCTAGTTATTATTATTATTCTATTTTATTCTCCTCACTTTTTTGTCCCGTTTCATCTTTCACATAATTCATCCGATTCACTCCATTCCACTTTTCACGTATTCCAAATATTCAGGAAAGGGGTGCTTGTATTTTTCTCATTCCGAAAATTTTCCGATTCCGCAAAATTCCCAAAATTCCGACAAATTTTTCCCCATCCATTCTTAATGGCACATTCGACATTTCACAAAATTTCGTTTTTCACCTCTAACTTCTACATTTTTCAACCGATTCAACCCATTCCAACTTTCAACTGTTCATCTTTTGCCTACCTATTCCACAACTTCCCACTTACCAAAAATTCCAAATTTTCAAATTTGAAATTCAACCGAAATTCTCTCAAATTCCGTTATTCCACTCTAATTTCTACATTTTTCAACCGATTCAACCCGTTCCAACTTTCAACTGTTCATCTTTTGCCTACCTATTCCACAACTTCCCACTTACCAAAAGTTCCAAATTTTCAAATTTGAAATTCAACCAAAATTCTCTCAAATTCCGTTATTCCACTCTAATTTCTACATTTTTCAACCGATTCAACCCGTTCCAACTTTCAACTGTTCATCTTTTGCCTACCTATTCCACAACTTCCCACTTACCAAAAATTCCAAATTCTCAAATTTGAAATTCAACCAAAATTCTCTAAAATTTCGTTTTTCTACTCTAATTTCTACATTTTTCGACCGATTCAACCCGTTCCACATTTATTCCCCTTATTCACCTTATGCTTACCACATTCACTCCCATTCACCCCCACTTCCACTATGCTTCCCACATTCACTCCCATTCACCCCCACTTCCACTATGCTTACACAATTCAACCCTTGACCCCCAATTCCAGTGTGGCGGCCATCTTGGATGACCCTGAAGTGCCACCAATGAACCCAGAATGAACCGGAAGTGCCCCAAATCAAACCGAAAGTGACCCCAAATAGACCGGAGGTGACCTCAGGTAAACCGGAAGTGACCCCAAATCAAACCGGAAGTGACCCCAAATGTACCGGAAGTGACCATTTTAGACCGGAAATGACCCCTAATAAACCGGAAGTGACCTCAGACGAACCGGAAGTGACCCAAATTAAACCGGAAGTGACCCAAATTAAACCGGAAGTGACCCAAATAAACCGGAAGTGACCCCAAATAGACCGGAAGTGACCTCTGGTAAACCGGAAGTGACCCCAAATCAAACCGGAAGTGACCCCAAATGAACCGGAAGTGACCTATTTAGACCGGAAATGACCCCAAATAAACCGGAAGTGATCTCAGCTAAACCGGAAGTGACCTGTTTTAAACCGGAAGTGACCCAAATAAACCGGAAGTGACCCAAACTAGACCGGAAGTGACCCGAATCAAACCGGAAGTGACCTTATTTCAACACTGAGTGGCCCAAATAGCTACATTTGCGCTAACTTTTTCGTTTTTTGTCTGATTTAACCCGTTTCGACATTTTTACCCCAAAAGTGAACCTCCTGAGGCCGTTTTTTTTTTTTGTTCCAAATTTAGAAAGATTTTGGCGCAATTGCTTTTTTTTATTTTCCCATTCATTCTCTATGGGGATTCAACATTTGCTCTAACTTCTACATTTTTTAACTGATTCAACTCGTTCCAACTTTCAACTGTACATCTTTTGCCTACCTATTCCACAACTTCCCACTTACCAAAAATTCCAAATTCGAAATTCAACCAAATTCTCCAAAATTTCGTTTTTCTACTCTAATTTCTACATTTTTCAACCGATTCAACCCATTCCAACTTTCAACTGTTCATCTTTTGCCTACCTATTCCACAACTTCCCACTTACCAAAAATTCCAAACTTTCAAATTTGAAATTCACCACAAATTCTCCAAATATTCTACATTTCTCAAGTAATTCAACACGTTTCAACATCGTTCGGCAGCATTCCCCGAAAAAGTTATTCATACATTTCGCCTTCACACGCAATTTCTCCAGAAATTGCAAAATTCTAGTTTAATAAGTGTTTCTCTTTCATTTACTCTCCTCGCTATTTTCATCTGGCATTTTTAACGGACGCGCAAAGTGGAAATACAGATTACAAGTATCTTTACAACAAAATAAAAGGTCCTTAATCAGGACAGTGTTTAACTAGGGCGCGTTTAGAAAGACACACGCACAAATACCTGCTGGGCTGTCTTTGGCAATGCTTTTGAATTGGCGGAGAGGGTGTACTGCGCATGTGCATGGCCCAGCGTAATTGGCCGTATCATTGGCTTTTGTCTTGTTTACAAAAGCGCTAATTGAATTTCCTCCGCCGGCATCGAAGGGGCCACCTTTAATAACACCGGCTTCGGGATGCCCAAACCCGGCAGCGAGCAGCAGGCTGGCCCGAGGCAAGACTGGAGGAAGAAGGGGGAGTAAGGGGGACATCTGTCTGATCAAGTGGAAGTCTCGTTTTTTTTTACGGCATACACAAGACTATAGCAGCTCTTTGGATATTCATTGGACCAATAAAAATAATCATAGAAGCGGTTATAATTAATATAAGTCAATTAAATACAAAAACATGCAAGGTTGAATGACTTTTTCCGTAAGGCACTTTATTTTTTTGTATGTGTGTATTTATTTTAAACAACAACTACAGAAAAATGTCTTGCTGTATGTAAAAATACAGTATTACAATTACTGATCCCCAGGGAAATTTGAGACAATATACTATAATTGACTGTATTACAACCATACTTTTATTGATTGGAATGTATTATAGAAAATTAAAGACTGATAAGAATAAGACATGTTGTGCTCAACATTAAAATCAATTTACAACTCTTACTAAACTAAAATCGTCCACACCCATAAAATAATCAAAGTAATGATGTAATGAATCAAATGAATTGATAAAACTCTAATTCTTATTTTTTAAAAGTGAAATAATGCACTAAAAACATCAATGGGAAGAAGTAAGAAGAGACAACTTCGGGAGGGTAAAAAAGAAGCTGATTGGCTGACAGACTAAAAAGGAATGGCAGTCACACAAAAAACAAGCGAGTCAAATGGAGAAAAAAGTCATCAAAACACACAACATGAGTCCAAAACATAACAAAAATAACAATGAAGTGTAGAGTATGTGAAGTTAATCTGCAAAAATGAGACCCCCCCCCCCCCATGAACTCTTTATTATTGTCATCAGGAGGAGGAATAAAAAGCAGAACGAGAAAGAAAAGAAGAGCGCGAGATCATTAGGCCTGAGGGTGTATCATTATTAGAGAGACACTAAACTCCCTACCTCCCTCCCACCCCTTTTCATCCAATCAGAGCGAGCGGTCGAAGGACAAACGGCGAAGCTTCCCCCTAATTACCCCATGATACAATGCAATAATCCTCGCCGGCTATTCCCACATAAATCCATTGGGCGGCCCATTAAAGTTGCAGCGGGTGGGATCATTTACATGGCGGCAGTCCCGCTACACAACACATGTTTTTTTTTATTTTAACAACGCCGCCAAATGCGTCTCACTCTCCTCCAGTACTACCCCCCCCCCCCCTCCCCAGGTGGAGCGGCTACGTTCGGCTCTAACTCAACGTAATGCCTCGCAAATTAAAGTATCGCCGGCGTTTGTGCTGCTCCATCAGATGAATGCGCTCTATTAGGAGGCCCCAAGCCGGGCGGCCAACAATTGATCGCTTGTTTGTGTTCGCCGTCCGCCGACGCGCATCGAGAGGGATGTGCGCGGTCTTTGGTTGCGCTATGCTGGCACAGGCAACCAATGCACCCAAAAAAGTGGCGCAAATGAGCCATTAGCATTGTGAAGTGCAATGGAACCTACTAACATTGCTATTATGAATTAATAGCTGCACAACAGTCGATATTAAGGAAGAAACCCACGATGTATAAGTAAATGATGAAGGAAAAACTTTTTTTTCAATACTTGGTTTAATAAAAACAAGTAACAAGGAGACAAAATAAGCAAAGCCGAGTCGAATGTTCAAAACATAAAATGTAAATGTTTGGTTACTTATACAAGCACATTCCACAGCTGATTTATGAAAAGAAAGCAACTGCCATAAAATGAAAAAAATCTGATGACTGCATAAATTGCTTCACGTTCCATCAGCGCGTCTCAGTCGTAATTTAATAATTTAATAATCATAAGGCAGCTGTAGTGAGTCCGCCAGGAGCCCGCTAGGATATTTGTGCATTAATTGATGTTTAGCGCAAGAGCGGTCTCACAGGTGCTGATTGCAGGTGCAATCATGAGAATGCCCTGCCGTTGACCCCGACAGTGCTGCCCCCTCCTCACCCCATAGTTAGCCCCGGCTTGCTTACCTTCACCCTGTTGTGGGCGTCACCCATTCAAGAAAATAAAATAGAAGAAAATAAACCTTTTTTATTGTACAGCGCTGGGGAGATTTCTGGATCTACAGGACAGTTGTCCCCCAAAAAGTATGTAGCCCATGCAACTAATCGAGAAAAAAAACATGTAATCGATGCCCAACTAATAAATAAATAAATAAATAAATAAATAAATAAATAAATAAATAAATAAATAAATAAATAAATAAATAAATAAATAAATAAATAAATAAATAAATAAATAAATAAATAAATAACATATACGTGTGTGTGTGTGTGTGTGTGTGTGTGTGTGTGTGTGTGTGTGTGTGTGTGTGTGTGTGTGTGTGTGTGTGTGTGTGTGTGTGTATATATATATATAAATGAGGTCATCAGCACACACAGGAACAGGAAGTTGGAACTAGAATACTAGAATGGCGTTAGATCCGAATTGTGTGTGTTTTTGTTTCAGGGCCGAGAGGCGGCCTGGCTGCAGCGCCGGCCAAGGCGGCTAATTACATTTTCCACCCTGACAAGAACGGAGCATCCCTTCCTATGTTATTAATCATAATGAGAGGGAATATAATAAGCTGCCATTCATCATGCCGTTGACAGTCATCGTTTGCCATTTGCGAGGCCAAGCATTCTTCTTTTAATGGCCCCAAACTGAATTAATGTACACAGAGTCAGATGCCCGTAATCAATTGCGGATGAGATTTAGGGCCTTTTAGCTGCACAATGCATGATTTTCCATGGACGACCATCGATAACATTAGTTGTCAGAGAGAGCGCCGGAGGTGTTTATGTGCTCCGCGTGCATTACTCAATCAAACAGTCGGAACTGGGAGATAAATCTTTTTACTCCGTGCTTATTCTACAGCCAGCTCTATTACAATAGTCTAGTTGTACTTTATGGGGCCACACGAGTAATTGACGTCTCCTCTTGAATATGTTTATAATGGCCAAAATCAATAGTTTTGGAAACAAAATCATACTCTTAGGCAATCATCTCTATGAAATTGATTTTAAGACAATGTCACATTTTGGGCTAAGAAGTAGCAGGGGAAAATTAGTTCTTCCTGAAACTTTTGACAAATGAACTCCAGTAGAGAAACAGAAGTTGTGAATGAGAAGACAATGTGAGAGACTGTGAAGATGTGAAGAGTTTACTGTTTTGTATGAGTAGCTGAATTGCATCCTGATTCACAACGGTAATGTTTTTGCACATGGTGCTAATTTGAAAATAAAGATAAGCCCCCAGCTACAAAAGTATTACCTATTCAATAAACTGAGGGGGAACTTTGGAAGAAAAAAAAAAAACATCAATACAGGACAAATGCTGATCTTTCAAAACATATTGCCACTTGAAATTTACTGCAAATCTGAAGATAATACAAACTGAATTACATGTGAATTGAGCCAAACCACTCATGAATGATTGCTAGCTTTGTGCTAACACCCAATGAAAAATCCCATAGATGGGCTCACCAAACTAACATAAATTCTACGGTGTTAAAGGCCTTTAAGCCAGGGGTTCGCTGCCGTCAGTTTGTGGGCCATTTGGTACCGGGCCACACAAAAAAATGTCTTGCAGCATCTATGTCAATGTATAGACCTACTTTTATGATTAATATTTAAAATTGTCAACCTGGCTTGACGCTATTATCCGGACAAATCTACTCCAAACAGACCTCAGAGGATCATCTTTACAGGACCGGCTTTTATAAGACATGAGATTTGAGAGTCTGGTTTTTAACATCTGTGGTCGGGAAAAGGGCAGAATCGTGACAATCGTGTAGAACCCGGCCGTAGTGGGCCACGGTTTGACGAAATACAGCATTTTACTCGGTGGAGTTTGTTAGCGTTGCTTCGGAGCACCTTCTTTCCTCTTTTACTCTTTGTCGATGAGAGCAATCATTTCTTCATTAGGCTTTTATTTGTTTCCAGACGTTCCACTCCCGGGCTAACGTTGGTTCGGGTTCTCTTAATTACAAAAGGGAGGCACTCCTCGCCAAAATGAACGTTTCTCTGCGCCCGCGCTGCCTCCCAGAGGGCAACGTCTGATTGCGTCGGCCGCGACTGATGAAGTTATCCAAAGAGTGACCACGCCGTCCGACTTGGACTTTCCAGTTCTTTCCGCCTCAAGCCGCCAACGATTAAGAGGAGAAATTCCTTTATTTCCTACTTGTTAGCTTCAGAGAGCTCCTCTTTCCCCGCGAGCCTGCGGGCCCGCTATAAATGACATTGCAATCTTGTTTCTTCCTCCAGATAGCCATTGAGGAGGCGAAGGTACCTTCAGGATCTTTTCATTTCTGCTGCCGTTATTAAACACGTTGATAGAATCCACTTCCACTCTCGTCTGCTCACAAATGTCACGCTTATCAACAGCAGATGAAATGTGCTTCCACTGCATCCAACTCTTCATGTCAATGTAGTCAAAAAGCTTTGGCAAAGAAAACAGCAAGATATCACATATGACACGCTGGGTAGCACGTCAGAGGCTGAGATCAACCGAAGTCAAATTCCTCGTTTGGCATGCACAAACTTAGCCAATAAAGCTGATTCTGATTCTGATCATACATATATATAAAATAATGTGCCACCATCTAGTGTTTGATAGTGGAATTGCAGCCAAATAAACAAAAGGTGGAACGAAAAAGTATAAAACTGTCCACAAAAAATATATTTAAACAATAATGTTTAATGTCCTTGAAATGTAAAAAGTTCGGGTTTTTTCCCTTCCTTTTTTTTCCCTTCACAAGAACCAATGACAATTAGTTTAAAGTGAATAAAGTCGATAATGCAAGTATCCTTCAGTCCCATTCATGAGATACTCCCCCACAATTGTCTGGACTGCACTTGAGCGTGATGGACGTCCACGCTCGTCTTATAATTAAGTCGTCCCGGCTTCCTTTATTTTCTTTTCCCCCTCCGTGTTTACGTTTCTGGGCCGTGAAGTGCGACGTGACAAAGACGTGGAGCCGTTTGAAAGGTTTTGACTGGCGAGATGAAAGTTTTTCCAAATTCCAATGCAGCGCTCGCTCACTCTTTTGCTGTCTGGCTCTCGGGTTACAAAGCGAGGTCAATCCGTTTGCCGGTGACGAGATGTGAGTGGCGCGGGCGACGGGCGGCTAACACAAAACACGACAAACGGACCTGCCAGGCCTCTCCACTCTGTCAGCTGCCCCGTCACGCAACCCTCCATTTACAAAAAAGCCAAGTAGATAAAGTTGCCAGTCAGGGCTTGTTGTTGTTGGTGTGAAATGAGATCTGCCGCAGGCTGAGCTACTGTAACCTTTGTTTTCTTATAGGTTGGATGGTTCCTCCGTAAAAGTGCCAGGATCGGGATTAGGATGTTCGATGGCTACCGACAGGAGGTAAAGGCATCAAAGTCCCCACCGCTGATGGGCCAGAAACAGGATAGGGCACTTAAAAAAAAGTACATTTATGTGGCAGATTAAAAGTAGTCTGTCGGTGCTTATAATGTTTAGAGCAAAACAGGTGTCACACAAGTGCATGCGTATTTCCAAATATGAATCACTGGCTCAAAGTAAAAGAACAAAAAGTAAAATGCATATATCTGGATTGGATTTTATTGGATGAAAGAGTGCATGAAATCATTATAGCAGCGGCTCAATTGTTTTTGCAATAGCCTTCAAACTTGATTTAGTACAATTTGTCAAGTTTTTTTTTTCAACTTTATCAGTTTTATCACTAAAAGTTGAGAGGTCTTTAAAATAATACCAGAAACACAATAGAATTAATCCAATAAATCTAAGTAATTTTATTTACATTGAATAAATATCATAAACACAATGCACGTATCTCCTTTTTGTCCACAAAACAATACAAAATTATTCATGCCCCAATTTTATGGTTTTCTTTCGTAAAAACTAATACAGAAGCATAAAAACTACAAAATGCAAAATGTATTTAAAAAAAAACACAGCTCTTAACATTTTCAAAACTTTTTTCTTCTCGGAAAACAACCAAAACATATTTCATTGTTATACGTCAGCAGCAATAAAATAACTAAACCAAAAACAAGTACAGCATCCATTTTTTGTGTGTGTTTTGCTGGTATTTCATTTGGACGTACTGCCGTCATGGTAGAATGGCCGACTGGTGAAAACCATTGGCGAGATCGTGAGTTTGTGGTGAACGTGTCTGTGCACGCCGAGCGCCTCTTGCTTATATTGACGCATTCCCATCCGCCATTGTCTGAAGCCTGAGGATCACATCTTGAGAACTTGGCATACACACCCACCACTCTTTTCTCGCTCGTGAGCGCTGATCGACGCACTGACTCATGGAATGAACTTTGAAGGGCGTCTGGATAGCGTCTCCCACCTCCCTTGAAAGCGTTTTGTCGCCACACTGTCCGGGCACGCCCACTTTGAGCCTAATGCGCTGTTGCCTAATCTTTCGTGAGCCAAAGCACATATTTGACTTCAGAATAATCTCAAAACACACTATTAAAGTAAAATGTCACAAAAAGTATACATAGTGGAAATAATAATATCGCAAATGCACTTAATCTGGAGTTGATGAAATATTAAAATGCAAATTATTGAGAAAACTAAAAAGAAAAAAAAACTTTTTACGGAAAAACATAATTTAAAGTTTTTTTTAAAAAAATATATATACGTACATGGACAAAAAACAACAATAATAATACTCCCACCATCTTAGAAAGCTTTTTCAAACTGCCACATATTGCCACTTTTACCGGATTGTTATGACATGTTTACGACACGTACAGACATCCGTTTAGTCTGCCGCGACACTTTAGCGATCCGGTGCAGATTGGCTTTTGTGAACAATCCCGATAAAACGGCGAAAACAAAAGCGTCGGGAGGAAGCGCCCCCATGGGGGACGGCGGAGGCCCCGGTCGGTCCGGCCGCCGGCAGAATCTCCTGCAGCCGGGGAGCAGATAGGGGCCGCAGGGAGGACGGCGCTGTTTGACTTTATGACATGCGCTAATCTGGGCGATCTGGAGCGTGACGGACGGCGCGTAATGGTCTGTGGACGCTCGTTTCTCACTAAGTGCCATCATTCATATTCTTCAAGCCTCGCTGGCGAGCCTTTCAACTGCCTCCAATCCAAAAGATTCATGCAACACCAACACCCGTGGGCCACTTGGCATGTTTTCATACCTCGCTGGAAGTTAGTCGTTTTGGCACAGGCCACTTACTGGTTCGTGGAAGAAGAAGGATTTTTGCGATTTGTATATCGATCCACATTCTGATCGAAGTTAAACACCTTGACTTGCATTACGCGTACCGTTTCCTGTCAAAAGTGTAACGTGTGTGTTGGCAGATAACACAGGAAATGAACATGAAATATTAAATGAAATATTAGGAAATAAAAATATCTCATGGAAATTAAATCTCACAAATATACAAATGAAATGATGATTTCAATTAAAACATATAAGCAGAAAAATAAAAAATCATTAACTTCGTTTCATCAGGAAGGTCATTAAAACAAGAACTTGAATATTGTGAGTTTATTAAAATGTAAAAAAAAATGCTCTTTATATAAAAACAGTCATTAAAAAAAACTCAAGCGGAGTTTTTAATTATCAGGGGGGGGAAACACTACAAAATGTTGTGATTTTTTAAAATGAAAGAAAAACACTGAAAAAAATCATAAAATTTGGAGGAAATTTAAAATGTGCCTTTTGATGTACAACGATGAAGAAATTAATGATGGACATCAGTCAAAACTTTAGCCACAGACCATTATAATAAATTAAATGATAAATTAAATTATAATGTTGTCCTCCATTTGAAGGTGTCAGATTGTAATCCATGAGAAAAGGCTCAATCATAGCAGTTATTATGCAGACACACTGTTCATGCTGTGCTGAGTGAAGATGAAAGAGGCTCCGGCTGGCCATGCTGGTCGCTTTTGCCTTCCACCATTAAGCCCCGGTTACACACAATGGCGCACCTGGCCGTATCCTTGTCGATATCTGCCGATGTTTACACCGAGCTTCGGAGATTGCTATTTGACCCCCGCTGTTTTCCGTCAGCTAATGTTGTCGTAATTGTTGCCGGCCAAGACAATTTAGTGTCACCTGCAGAGAGAGACGCTGCGCATAATGAGTCCTGCATGGATCGTTGTGCAATAAGAGCGCCACGTAATGCACGCTTGATTACGGAGGTAAATTCCGCTGCTTCAAGGCCGTAACTGGGCCATATTTTCCAATAAGATTACACCCAGCTGGCTGTCCTGCTTGCATCACAAATGCATAAGAGACACATCTCACATTGTTTGGATCCTTTTGACATTATTAGCTTGATTATCACAGGCATCCTTTACCTTGAAAAAATACGTTCAGATATGCTCTTTTTTTCCGATATAAATATAAAACTATACGATACCTGTCTACATGTCAAATCGAATCGTGACTTTCCATACATTTGCAGATGTTTTATGTTTTTACTCCAGTTGTGATGGAAATCCAAGTGGTGCATTCTTGTTGAACTTTAGCATCACCTCTGTATTATTTAAACAATGGCGCAGACGCTCTGGTTCTGATGTCTCGTGTCGCACTCAAGGGCAACGAGATGCGGTTCGCTGGTGGAGGTCCGTGGGGGACGTGCGGCAAAGTATCCGTATGGAGTACGGTAACCCAAATCTAAGGTGAGTTCCAGCCAACATGTTTTTCAAGGCAGAAAAAATACTCACATTCTGCACTTGACATTCTCTTCAGGTCAGGTTTGATTCATTCACTGACAAAAAAAAAAATCGATGAAAATGTATATTGTGTATGTATACTGTCACTCCACAGCAGAGCTGTCTATCAGTCTGTCTTTCCGTTCGCCCGTCCATCCCTGTCCATCCATTCAGCCAATGGCGATTTTTTTAACCCAGTAGCTCTTTAAAAAATGAAAAAACTACAAGTCACCTTCATCTAAAAAAAAAAAAAAAAAAAACACTGATTTGAGCTTATGTTCATCAATATTAAACTATAGAAGTCACCTTAATCTCAATTTTGAAAAAAAAATCAATGATTTGAGCTTATGTTCATCAATATTAAAGTGAGCGGTGAATAAGTGCTATTTAAGGAGTCTTTTGCTGACCTTAAGTGTCTGCTTTTGGAGGAGGTTGTGGGAATGATTTGGGGGCTAAGTCAAGTCAATATTGAGACGCACACAGGTCAATAAAAGGCGTAAAGTGTCTTTCTCCTCTTCGTTGTCTGTTCTTCCCGAGTGACAGACTGAACTCTTAACACCATCTGCCCCAAAAGTAGCTAAACTTGACCCCCACTGCCTCCAGGCATCTCCCCTAACTCGCCCTCCCCCCTTAAGTCAACACCCTACATGACATGAAAATTCCTCAATTCATCACCGAGATTGCCAACTTGCGTTGAGTCCGATGGAGGGAGACATCAACGTGCCATCCACGTGCCTCCGCTCTTCTTTTAAAAGAGTGGAAAGCTGTTTCCCCACAATGCATTATTCCACTCAGGTGCTTGGCTTTCTCCGGCTTGCTTCTGGCTGCTGATGAGGCAGGATCTGTTTTTCATCTTTGCCGAGCAGAAGCACGGCCTCGGGGCTGCGGGCCGGCTTTTAATTACGCCGGGACAGAAAAAAAAAAAAGTTTTATTTTGATTTATTTAAAAACAAGCCAACAAAATGACTAATAGTGTTACTCACTTATTGTTTTATTAAAACAAGGCAGACAGGACGCTTATTAAATTATTTGCATTTTTCTCATCTGGGAGGCGTTAATATAGAATTCATTTTATTAGGGACTGTGAGTATTAAGCGAGGACAAGTAACAAACCTCATAATTTATACACACAGTGGTACCTTGACTTGCTGGTGTTCCATCTTAAAAGTTTTTATTGACAAATTATCCGCTACTACCTGGTTGTTGTTTTTTTTATTTCCTTATGAACAAACTTGAGATATGTTGCTGCTCAAGTGAAAAAAAAAAAAAAAAAACTAAAAAAGAAACAGAGGAATTAAGGTACTGTACTGCCCTGGTATTTGGGCAAGGAGAGACTTTTAGCCATTACGCTAGGCCACACCCCTTAAAAGCATACGTTCAACACCACACCCTAAAAAAAAAAAGGCTCTCATGCTTGCTCTCCTTTGCTTGCTTTATATACACCACATTTAGTTGAATTTAATAATTTTAGGTAAAAACACATTTTGAAAAATAATTAAAATTTCAGAACAGAAATCATCCAAATTAAAAATTTAAAGATATATTAATAATTATTCACTTCAATAAGATTTAAAGAATTCAGATTAAATCAAAGCATAAATAAATACTTTTATATAGGTATTTTCAAAAAAATTAGGACTAGATTCTCTAAAACAAATTGTTGCAGATTCATGCGTAGTGATATTATTTATGGCTGCCATGATGGCATTGATGTGTGCGGCTGGCTGGACCGGGAACATTGTACGTTCTCCTCCCTTGGTACATCAAACAACATGCTGCACTTATTGATCTGTGCTGGTATTTTAAGTTTAGGGTGAGGGGTGCTTGATCGGGTTACCGCGCTCCCATCTTGCTATGCAGGGGTCTTTGGAGACACCCCCACCCACATATGTCGCACGCTTGCGCTGGGTGAAGGGCGTGTGGACCGGGTCATTCACAAGCTTCATTCTAAAGATAGAGCCAGCACGTCAATGAGGAAATAGTTGCCCATTAACTCTCCCCCTAATCTATTCACGTCTAATGATTTTGTTGAATGTGTCCTTTAACTGACCTGGCTCAACTAACTCAATAACAATTCGACATGTATTAGATAAAATTACACTTAAGGCAAATAAACGCCTGCCTCCAGCACACGCCTCATTTTTTCTTTCCATCAGAAAGACAAACGGCAAAATTATCTCAAAGAGTTCATTGCCGAGCCCATTTGAACTCCTTTGCTAACCAAAACAGCAGCCTGCTGAACCACAGAGACCAAACACATGCTGTGAGTAGAGTTCACTTTAAAAAAAGATGCAGGATTAGAATTCATTCAATTAACGCATAATTAAATGATTAGGATCACCTTTTGTTTAGTATGAGCGACGTTGCGTTCCACATTCGGTGTTTGCTTGATGCAATCACTTCTCTTCCTGAGTTTATTAACGTAATATAAAAAAATATTGCCACCACACAATCAAATTAATTGGATTGGGAGGTTATTAAACGCCTCGCTGTCCCTTCCTGGGGTCTCTAACATTTCAAAGCAGATGATTGGTCACTTTCACGCCTGGCTGCCCCCCAGCCTAACATAACTGTTCTTAGGGGACATTTGGCCTAACATCAATGCGGCCAATATGATGAGTGTATAACGTTACCGCGGAGGCCCCTGCAACAGATAGGAAGGAAGGTTCCCTGGGGATGAGGCTGTTTTTTTTATTTATTTATATATTTTTTGCTGTGGCGAATCATTTACACAATGGCCTCTTTTAATGTGGATATGATAACTGCCACAAAACTACAGAGCGATGAAAAATAAAATCATTTGTCAGTACAGTACAGTTTCAACACATTAGTATTTGCAGCATTGCCCCAAAGTCATAATATGCAGCGATAGTTTCACAATAGGAATTCACTATTACGGAGAATTTTGACGGCAAGAATTGTGGCAGACTGGGTGGAACCAACCAAAACTCCAAGAAACATAAATATGGGCACACACAAATACTGCAGTTGTAACTTACTTAATCGCAATATACTTTGTGCGAAAACTAAATGTGCTACTTTATTCAGTGTGAAAATGAAAACATTTCTCACCTTCATGAGCGTGATAATAATAATACAGTATTATTGCTTGGCGCTAACAAAAATCAAAAGACGGCGGCCGGTTAATCAAGCGTTATTATGCTTGCTAGTAAATCCTATTAAGCGTTTAGTGAGCGGAGAGAGCACTTGAGGATCTTCTTCCCACGTCTAAATGACGTTAGCATGGCCATTTTAATTCACCTAATAATTCCTCATTTGTAATCGCTGTTGTATTAAAGACTTGAGGAAATACAACCCTGCTTCAGGCCTTTTTTCTTTTCTCCCCTGTTAATCCATATTTATTACGCTGCACCTTTATGCTAACCCTAGTTTGAAACCCTAACCCTAGTTTGAAACCCTAACCCTAGTTTTAATATTGATGACATAAGTTGACTAGACCTTTTGTTTTGATTTTTTTTGGTTTTGTTTTATGACTGAAACATCCATCCATCCATCTTCAATACCGCTTGTCCCCACGGGGGTCGCGGGCATGCTGGAGCCTATCCCAGCAGTCATCGGGGGCACTAGGCGGGGGACACCCTGAACTGGTTGCCAACCAATCGCAGGGCACACACAGACAAACAACTATGCGCACTCACACCAATTTGGAATGCTCAATTGTCCTACCAAGCATGTTTTTGGGATGTGGTAGGAAACCGGAGTGCCTGGAGAAAACCCACGCGGGCACGGGGAGAACATGCAAACTCCACGCAGGGAGGTGGAATCGAACCCGCACCCTCCTGAGGCGGACATGCTAACCAGTGCCTCACCGAGCCGCCATATGTATCATTAGAGCAAATAATTTGGACTAATGGGATTTGATGCAGCACTTTTCTCCCCCCTGAAGAGGCTCTCACAAGAATTCGCTGAGTTTTGCGAAGAAAAACTGGGGGGCGGATACTCCCCGGCGTCACGAGCAACCTATTAGTCTCTATAAAGGATGATGAATTACAGGCAGAGGGGGAGGAAAGCCCCAGTACATGAAAATGTTGGGGGGAGGGGGAGCTATTAAGAATGATAAAGTGAACAACTTTAATGGTCGATAGTGAGCGAGGATATGAGAAGTGGGAAAATGTCGGAAAAAGGGGATTTCCATGTTCTACTTTTTGACGCCGACAAGTTGACGTTCACAAAAATGTTCACCAAGCAAAAACGTGCTACGTTCATCCAAAATATGAACGCCTTCAATGAACGAAAGTTCAGGTAAGACACCGAATGACTTCAAGGTGTTCGCCACTTACCGCGCTAAAACATCTGGGATGCATGCCGGCGACCCTGATAAAAGGATCGGAAAATGGATGGACTTAAATTATTTCGAATAATAACAACTGCACCAAATATATTTAAATCCAATATTTGCTTCAAAAAAATAATTGCACAGAAACTAACCCACTACTAAATTTTATTCCGATTAGATTTTTTGTTGAACTCAGTTGGGTCCTTTCATAATTGATGATGCGCTTGTGGCAAAATTTGGAACCAACGTCCTTATTTGTTGACGTCTCGTTTGACTTCCAGCAGGAAGATAAAAATCCTCGTTAACTCAACATTGTAGCAAAGCTATGAATCATTCAAGTGTCCCTTTCCCCGTTTACATGAAAGTCAATCACGTGTCAGAGAGAAAACAAATGGGCTTCTTGTAATATTCTGGCAAGGGGACGCAACACTTAAGTGGGGACTTGTCTTCACGTCTTAATGGATGCGCACTTGTGTCTGATGTTGACGAATGAAGCGCATTCCTACCTGAGCCGCTTAAGTGCTCATGGCATGAGCTCATCAACTTTTTCCTCTTTGCGCCGGGTGAGAGTGAACTCGGAAAGCTGGATTTGGAGGAGGCTGATTCAATCAAATTTGCAGTTTTAGGCTGTTGAACACTTTTTAGTAATGCCCCACCCCAGATATCCCCAAGAAAAAAAAATGAGAGGGAAAATTATGAACAGGTTTTCTCGGTTGAAGTGAATCACTAGTACTGGTTTGGCACTTACTTAGATTGACCGACTTGCATTTTTTGACAGGGGGTTATTCATGGGGGCAGGAACCAACCCTGTTTTCTTGAAAAATTCTAAGGTCTACAAAAACAAACCTTCAATTTTCCAATTGCATTTAAAGGAGCCTACATTCCATGCAAATTATTGCTATATGCGGGCCAGTGCATATTTTGTCTATATTTAAAATGCCATTTTTGTCATATACGTTTGTTCGGAAGTGTCGTGAAGTAGCACAGATGAAAATTTGTGGCCCCCATCATAGCTTAAGATGCCCAATCCCTGTTTCTTATCTTGATAAAAAAAAAAAACATGATGCTTTCTTTGTATTGTCCCTTTGAATGCATGATACTCGGATGAATCCCCAAATCATTTCATCATATCAGTTCAGTCACTGTCCCAGATGGCTTTTTTATTGGAAGCTAATGTAATACATAACTGCTCATCCATTTAAAAAAATGTAGACTGTGTCTTCTAAGTAGAAAAATCGTGTTCCAACACAGGAGGTGACAGCCACGTTTGTCTGAATTTGATGTGAAAGAACAAGCCCATCAAAAGCATCGATTTGGCATGGCAGATGTGAGAGGATGCTGGGGAGGAGGCGTCGGTGTTGACATCAAGCGTACCTCGGAGGCTCGTCAAGAGGAAGAGCAGCGTTGTTGTTGTTGTCTCGCGTCGAGACGGGAAGCCAGCGCCAGCGCCAGGCCGGCGCGTCTGCTGTGGAAGGATGAGCTCATTCTCGTGGGGGGAGGGAAGGAGGCAGGGACATCCCCCCGCCTCTTCCTCTTCCTCATGAATTGACGTGATTGATGTGATAAGTTTAAAAACAACATTAGGCTCCAAACATGCTCACGCGCCATCATTTTCATAGTAAATCATACTCTTATTACTGTGTGGAGATGGCACATGGCCACTGTGTGTTTGTGTAGAGTTGTGTAGGGATATTTATTACACACGCTCATGTGTGTGTAGAGTTGTGTAGGGATAAATGGCGCACACACTCATGATGTACATTTCTGTGCTTTTTGGTGGAAATGAGTGCTTTTGAAATTTATAAGTTATATGTACACTACAATACTAGTTGTAATACTGATTAATGCGAAGTAGTAAGTGTCATAAAATAGTTTGATTCCGTTGAAATGCCGTTGCTAACCAAAATAGCAGCACCAAACCTATAAGAACAAAAGTGTTTCACGATAGGATATATGCACTAATGACATCTTGATTCACCGACGTACATTTTAAGATTTTGTAATTGTAATGATAATAATTCCCATGTTTTCACGATGGGATACTTTCTGGATGCATGATATACGGTGCCCTTTAAATTAACAGCAAAATGGCCCCTGATAGGATAAGATTAATAAGAAACAATTTGGCCCCTGTCGGAATTTTGTGTGGCACTGGCGTCATTTGTAACGTCTGTCAAAGTGGATTTGACGCCATTCACTTTGGCCAGAAGAAGAAGACACTTCAATTAAAGTGGATGTTACGGCGGGGACGTGATGTATGGACAGTCGCCGTGAGGGTAATAACAACGACGTGGCTCTCTGTCAAAGTGTCACTCTGATGGCCGAATGTGAAACCAAAGAGAGAGAGAGAAAAAAAAGAGTCAATACGTCAAGTAGAGAATGCAATTTCTGTAGCTATTGCGTGTGATGTCTGAAGAGCTGACGCTGAAGTGAAATGCTTTGTAATTAATTGAACTGTTGAAATGTGCAACTTGAAGTTGGAATGGTTCAGAATAGAAGAAGGCGGGGAAGATGTAAAATCTTCCATTTGGGTTTTCTTTTCTTCCAATGTGAGAATTTTCTAGGTATTTCAAATAGTTATGATTTTAAGTTTGTGATAAGTTTTGTAAAATGTCTACATTTGTTTGGAAATGCTGTCATGTGAAATGACAAGAAAATGCAGGAATTTGGGGAACATGATAATATATTTCCAGAATGACTGTTTGGATTTGTTTTTTCATCGCAAATTGACTGAGAAATTTGGAAGGAGTACAATGACAGAATAACAGTGAAAGTTCACTTGGTTTTATTTTTCTTGTCCTTTTTGGTGGACTTGCTGGCATAACGTGGAAGTCAGCATGCTTGTCGTGGTGAGCACTGCGGCTAATGCAGCGCAGACATTTTCAAATGAGATTCATCTGCTTTTCAACTGCATTAGCGAAGCTCCGTGATGCACTTAATGCCGCCACTGTCGGCTCGCGATGGATCGTACGACTTGAAAAATACGATCATGTACTTTGCAAATAGACTGCGTGCCAATGTGGACGGATGAGCATCGGTCAACTTAAATCAGGTCAAACCATTTACGATTGACTTTGTGAGTTTGTTGCGGTAATATGGACAAGCATGTGGAACAGTTTTGTAAATTACATTTTTTTTTTTTTATTAAAGATGAATTTCTTGAAAAAGAATTGTGTTAAAATTAAGAGTCACAAAATTGCAACTTTATTTTTGTAAATTGATTTTTTTTACATTACAAATTAAATGTGTTAAAACTAAGACTTCCAACTTCATATTCTCGCAAAATTGAACACTCACGGAACTATCTCAAAATTATATTTTGATTGTTGCAAAATTCACTTTTATTTGCATAAAACTATGACATTATGCACCTAAATATATGAATTATTTCATTAAACTAGTACTTTAACCTTGTAATGAAAACTTTATTCATGATAAAAGTTTTTCTTATAAAATTATAACTTTATTGTAAAATTATGATTTCATTCTTAACAATATGACCAGTTTCATAAAATTCTTACTTTATTGTCGGAAGATTATGACTATTCTATAAGATTTTGATTTCATTTGTGCAAATGGAAGTACAAGTTTACTCAAACATAAAACTTGGTTCTCACAAAAGTGCAAATTTATTGTCATAACATCATTCATTCTCACAGAGTTGAAACAAAATTCTAGCCCCAGCGCTCGTGAAATGACTACTTTCCTAAAATTGTGTCTTTGTCCTGGCAAACTTGTATTGTCGTAATTACAACTTTTTTTCCCCTGAAGATTATTACTTAATTTCCAAGCTTTTTTTTGTATAATTCTGACCTCATTCTTGTAAAGTTCAGAATTTATTCTGTAAAATGTGTATTGTTTTTTCATAAAATCACAGTTAAAGCTCACCAAATTTATAAATATGACTCAAAAAATAATCGATTTGTAGAAACAAGATTTTTTTTCCTTTTAATTTAAGATTATTGTTCAATTATGTTTAGTCTTTTTGAGTCTCACTTCGCACCAAATTTCCCTAAAATGACGACCTTTGTTTTGTAATCTTACAAGCTCCTTTACGGCTTTATTGTCCTCAAATTTCAACTTGAAACCGCCATGCAAATTTGTAGTGGTAGACGTTGTTGGTGATGGATGCGCTTCCAGTAATGTTTGTTGATGTTTTTTGGCGTAGCGTGGCTGTCAGGAGCTTTCTGCTTTCCTTCCTCCCCTCCGTTCCGTCTGAGGCTTCAGTGTCAAAACAGTACATGTGTCTCCACAATGAAGACGGATTGCTCTTTGCTGGATGCTTTGCGGCGGCGGCGGAGGAGGAGGAGGCGGAAGAGACGGAGAACAATCACGAGTGGAAGATGAAGAAGGAAAAGGGGAACAAGTTAGCGAGTGAGGGGGAAGAAGAAGATGAGGAGGATACGGGAGGAAGTGAGAAGCTTGTGACAGCATTTCAGGACTTTCCTGTGTCCACTTAAAAGGTTCGCTTTCCTGTGGAGCGCATAAAAATGGAAATGAAATCTGTTGTTTTCATAGAATCCCTAAAGGGCCGCTTTCTACACAGGAAACGGGAAGTCTACAAAAATGAATGGTTGTCAATTTTAACCAATATCCCTTGTTTGCACTTCAACAATCTTATATTGCCTTTGAAATATCTAAAAATTATTATTATTATTATGACGACCAGGGAAAAATAGCTACGCTTTCGTGCCGTGAAAAAGTATTTGCACTCTCCTCAAGTTCTTTTTTTTCCCCACACTTTAGAGTCCTCAAACAAATGTAAATATTAGACAAGTGAGTTGAATTACTAAGGGAAAAAATACTGAAACACTGTATGCTGATGCTTTAATGACATGACATCACTCTGCTGCTTCCTCCATGAGCGTTGCCCTTTGACCTGACTGGATGATCATGTGATGGTGCAACCCAAAGGTCACGGCGGCTAGTCAAAACTGCACTGTTGACGCGTGACCTCGTGTCTTAAGACCTATCGTGCATGTTTAAAACTGGCAACAGATTGAAACAAATCAGAAATTACCCACCGGGTAGCTTTTATGCTTTTTTTTACTGCATCCTAAGTTTTGGAGGACTCTATTTTTACTTGAGTGATATTATTTTAAACCAACAGTACTTACTTGAGTCAACTTTCTGGCTAACCCCACCGCAAGTTATGTTGACCCATGAAAAAGAAGGAAGGAATGTCAAGCCACATTTCAGCCTCCACTTTGAATGGGCCTCATCTTTTATAGAGATGGATTGCAAGATTATCATTAAAAAAAATCCAAAAAAACCCCAACACTAATCAGATTTTACTCAATAGAAAGTCGTTAGTTTGTTTCACTTCATATGTAATTATTATCAAGGACTACGTACTTTTTACTTTTACTGGAAACATTGTGAACTAGGAGTGTCATTTTTGACTACTCTATTCCCGATCGTAAAAAGCAGCTCCGTCTGCGTTCCGGTCTGATCAGAATCAGGCCGGGAAGAACCGCGGGAGGGGGAAAAAAAAGAGAGAAGAAGTGAAAGAGAGTGAGTGAGCGAGGGAGAGAAGCTTTTAAAAGGATTTTGTCGGTTATTGACTGGTTGCACTCTTCAGCTAATAGCCATTTAAAGATTATGGGCCTGCTGGTGGAAATCAAGGCCTCCATTGTTTGCCTTATTGCATTCTGGCAGATGGGGGGCTGACACAACAACATGCAGCATCCCTGCGGGGCGCACTCGCCCAAGCCCCGACCCTCCATCAGCACATCTCCTATTGAACCGGCCCTAATAACCGCCCATGAATTATTAATCGGCGTACCATATTGGAGAGAGGGGCCGAGGGCTGAAGGCGGGAGTGCCGATTGGCGTGCAGGTGCCAGTCAGAGAGGGGGAAACTCCAAAGAGTCCCACGGCGACCATTTCTCGGAACAGGCAGGACGTTCCGATAACCGGCACGGGCAGATAAAATATATATTCATTAAATGTCAGATTGCTGATGAAATGGCTCCCATCCATTAGCGGCTAGCCGGGCGAGCGGCCGGTTAATGCTTCTTCCCGCTTGTTCTTTGGCTTTGGGGCGGCTTGGCTGGGTCGCCGGGCGAGGCCGGGGGGGATACAGGATCTCGGAAGTTTCCAGGAGCAGGTGTTATTCCGGGCGGAGGGGATCGGGGGTCAAAGACACCTGTCGGCGGAAGGATCAAGTGAACTGGATGTCGGCCGTTTGGCTGTCTGACCACGTGATTTACGGCTCACTTTGGGCCTGGCTTGTTTTTCTACAGCTGGCCAGCAGATGTTGTCGGTAAACGCTCGTGCTCATACGCTTCTAATTGTGGATTCTAAAACTGGGCGATTACTCGATTTTAATGATTCATTTTTTTGGGGGGGGGGGGCAAAAGTACCGTTTTAATTTTTTGACTTAGAAAATTGTCTGATCCCGTTATGACTTTCAACTCAACAAGAAACTGACCTCAACAGAATTAGTTCGAAGTAGATTTGATTTTTAAAAGCAGTAACCAAGGTCGCCCTGCCTCAGCTTCAGTTAAGTTCCGTTTCCTACCGTATAAAGCTTAAAATAATTGATTATCATGACAAAGAAGTTACTCAACTACCAAATATATCGGGAATGTAGTGCAGATTGTGTTTGCGGCTTTTTATCCCCCTAAAAGCCTTCATGTTAACCCAAACCACAGTTGGAATACCACAAATAGGAATTGGGGAGGGCATTTATTTTCTCAAGTGCAGATCAGACTTTACACCTTTTTTTACAAATGTAGGGCCAACACAGATTTAATCACCTCACAAAGTGAAATTAAGTCATGAGAAGAAAATGAAATTGATCCAATTTTGCCCATAGCCTGAATACACATCTTCCCTTTGGGCAGAGAAATACAAGTGAGGATTCTTGTCTGTGATGTATCAAGTTTAGAAGACGTTTCTTTGCACTTTACACAGACAGAAATGATTTGCGGGTAGATACTTCCCGATTCTCACCATTTTTTTTTTTTTTTTAACACAGACCGTCATTTCATTGCCATCATTGAATGTTTTTTCCCCTTCTGAGGAAAAATAGTCTGGTGCAGGTTGACTAATAAAAGGTCGGGCAAATAAATCAGCGCCTCCCAAAAGTGCAGCGTGTAACGAGGTTGGTGGGTGTTGTGACACCATGATACGGGTAAAGGCGGCGTGCCTGCAGGCAAAGCGCAAATGGTGGTGGTCACAATGAACACCATCTGGGTACATGGGAAGGGGAGGGGGGGGGGGTTGATGGCGGTGGGGTTAAGCGACAAAACAAAAACACCAGCTCTGCCAGCATGTAGCCAGCACCTCCACATAATATAGCCACCTCCCCCCTATCCCTCTTCTCTTATTCCCATGTGGCTGGGGATCAGTGCCAAAGGAGCCACAGGCCACTTGCAGCCTGACAGTCAGCTCCTCTAATGGGCCTGGCTGTTTATTTTGCACGGCGTGGAAGTGGATTAGCTGGAGGTAATTACGCTTAATGATGCGGCCGTCTCACCCCGCTGGGCCGTAGTCACCCGTCAGAGCTCAGCTGCTCGCGGGCCCTATAGCCGCCAGCGCCATCCATCCATCTCTCCAGCCCTCCATTCATTGGGGATAATGTTACCGATTAGAGCGCCGCAAAAAAAAAGGGAAAGCTGGGATGGAGATTTGTCCGACGGGTGCGGGTGTGAAAGGAGGAGTGAGCTTCATGTCCCAATCGGATTACACGCTGTGACGTGTCGGTGTCAAAGACTATTCACTTTGTCATTAAGTGAGTCATAATACTCAGTGAATGATTGCGTCGCTATTTAGGGGAGGGAGAGAAAGAAAATGGCAAGCAGACTGAATTGATGTAAAATTGGGTCGCTTCCCAGAACATCGGCATCTATTAGCGACCACCTTTTCGTAATCTACCGTGAAGTGAAGTTGATGCTTTGTCTTCTTCGAGGAACAAAATAATTCGGACAAATATAACAGTTGGACCACTGTGAAAAACTGCATTATTCTAAAAATTTAAATAATGATTTTAATACTATACAGCAGGCTATCATCTTTTCTTTCTAGAAAGTGGAACATCTAAACGTTATCCTCATTTTAGGGAATTAACAAAGGAGTCAAGTGGGACACTGTGGATAGAAAATAAATATGAACTCATTTAACAGCTTGAATTTTCACTTCAGGATATTGCAACATAAATACTATGTTTCAACTGAATCTATTTTCGCTTGACAAAAATAATATTATTCCATACTGGATTCTCAAAAAAAACCCTACATTTGACTTTTTTTGTTTTTTTAAACCAATACATGAAACCAAACACTGCTTTACCTCTCTAACGGCTTTGAAATGATGGAGGGGAAATTTGCGTTTTCCGCATCACTGCTTAACTTTCCCGACGGACGAAATTCTCACGAGAACAGCTTGATATGTATGATGGAGCACTTTGCATCAAACGTTGACGTTTGTCAGCGCACCGGCGTGAATGCTCCTTTGTACTTAACTTCTGTGACGCGTGACTCGATCTTGGTGATAAGGCACAAAAACATGAAGACAGAAGACTGTTGTTCAACTTGCATATTTTGCAGTAAAAAAAAAAGAAAAAAATCCCCCCCATTTGCTGCTGACAGGTGTCATTCCATTTTTTATCATGTGCCTTTTCCCTCCATATTAAATAACAATTCCCTTTTACATGTGCTCCGGTGATGCGTATAGTTCCTGGAAAACATATTGCAACCACCCTCTTCTAACGCTGGATTGTTTTTTATTAATTGTGAGTAAAATAGTTAAAAGACAACAGGGGGCTCTTTGGCCGCTCGTTACAATAACATTGCACAACAAAATGAAGTCGTAAGAGTCGGTCCGGAAAGGGGGATTTACGGTCACGGGAGGTTTTCTCTGCTCGACTTTTTTTAATTGGAAGCGAAATGAGCTGAGGAAATGCGGCTCACTTATGGTCAATGCAATTTACGCTCATCCTAAACAATTTTAGCTCATAATGCTTCCACGCTGTTATGCGTTTGGGGATCAAGAGGCGCGTGCTTATATACAGTGGGGGAAATAATTATTTGATCCCCTGCTGAATTTGTAAGTTCACTTACAAAGAAATGAACAGGCTCTATATTTATGCTTGTTTGTTGATTACCATAATGGACAGAAGCAGTTAAAAAGACAAAAAAAAAAATCACTACATAAAATTTAATGTGCGAAAATGTTTCACATTCAATTACGTAAAGCAGGGGTCCCCAAACTTTTTCCTGTGAGGGCCACATAACCTTTCCCTTCTCTGATGGGGGGCCGGTGTCAGTTTGTAACAGAAAAAGTGTGACGATCGTAGGGGAGCTTAAAAAATGTCTTGTTTTCCAGAAAGCCACACATAACCAAATAACGGTTATTTAATAACCCTTTCCAGGTTCTTTACAGAAAAAAAGTCAGGAAACAAATAGTAACACTATTAATGAGATAAATAATAACTAAATAACCTTCTCTGAGTTCTTCACAGAAAAAAACAACTAAAAAAAGAACTATCTCTGGGTTCTTCATAGAAAAAAACCCATGGAACATTAACTTTCTGTTGTGCCATGCACAATCTTAACAGATAAAAGTTCAGCTCAGTTGTCAGAGCAGACACATATGAGCAGTCTCTTAAAGTTCTTGTGTTCCTTCCTTATAATCCTTTTGTAGGTTCCAGTAGGCTTGTAGACACCGCTGTCTTTTTTGTTAAAGTTTGCTAGTGCGTCATAGTCTGGAGTAAAATTTGTTGTGGTAATTCTTAGGCGAGATCCGAGGTGTTGGTCCGTTTACCTCGATCTGTGACGGGTAGATTTTGACAGGTTCATGTGGCTGAAACTGCATCTGAAAGCTCAGCGCGCGAATTACAAGAATGCTGTCGTCACAGCCCACGCTCTAAATTCGGGACTGATACAAATAGAGCGCGAGTGCGCCATGTCCGTACACGCACTTGTGAGTGTGCACCGAGCTTTCTGACACGGCTTCCGGTAGTAAATGCGCAGGCGAGCGCTTCCCCATCTACTGGGGAAACGCAGTCATTGCAGGCAAAATGACCAAAAAAAAAAGTTTAATAATACAATTTGTTCAGGGTTGGCGAGCCGGATTAAACGGTCCCGTGGGCCGTATCCGGCCCGCGGGCCGTAGTTTGGTGACCCCTGACGTAAAGGAAGAATATGATATTGAAGCAAACCACTGCATGTTTACAAAAACTCCTTTGCCTGGAAACATATAAACTTCAGCTCCCTCTGCCGCTTCTCTATTGGGTTGAGGTCTGGGGACAGACTAAGCCACTGTGGGACCTTTAACCCTATGCTTCCTTCGAAGACAATCCTTTTGCACCCTGACTGCATGTTTTGGATCATTGTTGTGCTAGAATTCTTATCCATGACTCATTTTTGAAACAACTCATTTCTTGCTGAGGAAATCAGGTTTTCAGTCAAGCACAAAGGAACTTCACTTAATCGCATGGGTATTAAAGCCAAGGTCCAGGGGCTTGATATGGCCCACCACATCATTTTATGTGGCTAGCGAAGACTAATTTTGCATCTAAAATTACAAATTGTCTTCACTTTAAAAAGAAATAGAGACACTACATAGCATTCTTTTTATTACCATTCATCTTTTTAAATATTTTAACAATTTCTCTATGATTTTAAAACTCGTTATTCATCAGTTTGTTGTGTAGCCTATACTGTATGTATAGAGAAGACATTGACAGTCACAATGGCTCTCCGAGGGAAACTATGATGCGGCCTGCGACAAAAATGAGTTTGACACCTCTGCTTTAACGGTACCGGGAACCAACAAACTCCAACAAAGTCCCCTTTTATCATTAGTTGCCAACTCTGTTTGTCTCAAACCTGTTTGCAATTGGCCACAACGCCAGTAAATGGCATTGCGGACTTTTCAACCTCCTCCTCCTACCCCAAAACGTAACAGAGAGTTCTGGCTGAGGATCAAATACTTGTTTTATTCAGTTAAATGCACAATATTGTAAAACATTTTCACTCAGAACAATCATCCACACTCACAGCTACGGCCTACTGTGCAAGTTTTTAGTAATGTGGGAGGAAACAGGAGCCAATCCATAAGCAATACAAAAAAAAACATGGCAATTAGAGGCTGTTCATTTATTGTTAAGTGAGCAAACATACAAATCCAGCAGGGGATCAAATAATGATTTGCCATCGTCTGAGCGCGACATGAAGGGGGAGAAAAAAAAAGACATTTATTATGTTCATCCATCTTGGAAATTCCGCGGTAATCGCAACAAAGTGGTTTTTCCTCTTCACCAAAATGAAGTTTGACTTAATCCAATCAGGGGTCAGAAACGCATCTTATCGGCGTGAAAAGGACAGCGCACATCAGGGTTAAAGCGATTACATGCTGTTAAAACACGCCCGGCCTCCATTTTCCTGCCTTTTCCGGTCATTTTTGAAAGCCTTGCAGCTGTAATAAAATATCACTTTTTGTGCATTTTTCCGACAATAATCGCATTTAGCTCCGCCACCGCCGAATATTCCCGTCTCACCCTTTTAAAGCACTTTGCTCCAGTTTCATAGAAATGACAAGTGAAGAGGGAGGAATGAGGGAAGGATCCAAATGGAAAGCTTTAGTAGGTTACATGGCGTCACGTCTCGTTTTTTGACTTGCCGCCGCCCTCTCAGGGATCCTCATAAAGTGGTCTGATGCTTCATAATGCAGGTCATTATCCACACTGCTGTGGGAGACCCTCGTCCCCACTTATGGTGCGGAGACTCCCTTAGCCACCGACGCTGCGTTATGCATCCCCGTAGACTCCCTGATTGTCCTTTCCCGCTTGCCGTCGCCACTCCGGCGCTTATCGACACTAAGTCGGCCCCACAAGGCGCTGCTCATGCGTACGACAACGGCCCTTTCTCCGCCTCTGCGGTGCTTACCACTTGAAGCTTTATTGAAAGGCAGAGCCATAAAGCCGAGACCAGATATGACTTTGGATCTGATTGCGCCGGGTGATCGATGTATGAGTGCAATCAAGTCACAGGCAATGATATCAACGCTGGAACAAGAACCATCGCAGGTGGGAGGGAGCAAAGCCCCCTCTCCAAGGCCACTTAAGGGAGCTGGAAATTTACATGTAGACATATACGTACAGGGGTTGTATTTTTTTTTGGACTGAGGTAGTACTTGTATTTGTTTTACCCTTCCTGTCTAGAATACCTGCTTCTGATAGGGGAACATTTGACTAAATTCTTGTGTATGAGCACTGGATTTCGTCCCAAATTTCTGCTTTGAACCAAAATGTCCCACTTCCTGTTCAATTTTAGGGGTGGGTCCTCAAGGAATTTTCATGCTTCCTGAAATAATAGCCAAGTGTTGATCAAACAAACTGCTGTCTGAAGCTAATTTCCAGAGAATTCTCAAAATGATCATCAAATTGTGCTAATGCTATGCTCCGCCCAGATTAAATGGCTTTCTATGTGGCACACACACACTCAAAAAAAACAACCATTTACTATCAGCAATCTGTCGAGCATATCTACTTTCCATTGAAGCTCATTTGAGCCCATTCCCAAGTATGAGCCCAGGAATTTTCTCATCACCAGATTTAATTGAAAAGTAAACATGACACAATGATATAACGACACCAGTCATGACATTTCCAACAAGCCATAATAAGCCTTGATCATTTATCAGTTAGACAGCTGATATTTTGGACTTGGTCCTGGAGCCATGCTTTATTCCCGCTTACAATTACACATAACACAGCCCGCTGCTTCATTAACCCTGGCTTCACCTGGCCGAGCGCAGAAGACGGCTCGGGGTGCTTGCGAGAGGATTTTTAATGAAAGCTCTGGCATCTGTATCCAATTGATCTTCTCTCTGCCCCAAACCAAAAAAAAAAAAACACCCAGAATGCTTTGCCAGCCACTTTAATTACTTTCTTTTCCATGCACGAGGAATGGCGAGCGGCATAAACTGACAGACAGGTGCAGCCATCCTGATTAATTAAAATAATAAAGAGTGAGCGAGGAGGGGGAATATCAATGCGTGGACACGTCGTCTTGATGGGCAAGCATTGATTTAGTCCATGACAACAGGCTGGCCTTCGGGCCTGTGTGGGAGAAAAGGAAAAGGGTAGGGGGTGCGGTTGGTGGGTTGGGGGCTTCCCGTCCTCGGGGTCTCGGCAGCTGCTACGCACCTATGGACACGTGATGGAGTTAATAAACGCAACCTCCGGGGATTCATCAAGCGTTTGTTTCCTATATGACAAAAGCCAGCATCTTTTTGAATGATTTGCCCAAAGAGAGTCTTATTGTCCTCTCTCATATTGATATCGCATCACGTTGTAGAAAGTGGAGTGGGCTCAGGAGAGGATTAAAATAACAATACGCCGACGGATTGACGGTGAGAACAAATGAAGCCAGTAAAGGCTCGTAGCGTTCTAGTACTTTTGGCCAATACAGAGTGGATTTATTTTGTTGCCATGCATTTAAGTCCATGTTGTTTGACATCAAGGATCAATAAGGAAATATGGAGATTGCTTGGTTAGCTTTGAAATAGGCCCCATTTGGATTGGCTTGATTGGCTTCTCAGCAAGAGTCGGTGTTGATGAACTTTCTGTGTACACCTTCTGTTTGGATGTTGGCTATATTAGCTTCCTACCCCAGCCACTGGCTGACAAAAAGATGTCATTTTGAAAGTACTGAAGGCATTGCGTTCGACTTTGTTTTGATTTTCTATCAAAAGGGGGGGGCTGGTGTAATATCCACCCATATTGTGGGCTGAAACGTGAGAGGCATAAGTTTGTGGGCGCAAAAGGCGACCTGTAGTTCCCACATCCTTGAGCTGACACTTTAGAGAGCTTCTCTTCGTCTCAGCCGAGCGTGTCCGAACAACAGCGACGCAGAGGAGAGCGGCGTGTTTAGCGCCTCTCTGTGAAATCCAATACAAGCGGCGGCTCGCAGGCCTTGAAGCAAACCTGCCGGGCTTCAAATGAGCTCTCGCACAATACTGCATATGCTTTGGCTTTCGCATACTACAGGGTAAAACATAGCCATAGGGGTCCATCCTGTTAGGACGATAACAAAGGCATCACATTGACAGTAGCACCTTGTACAGTGAGGCTCGAACTTTTTAACGTGTTCTACAAGTGTGTGTGTGTGTGTGTGTGTGTGTATGTGTATGTGTATATGTGTATATATATATATATATATATATATATATATTCTCGAATCCTGTAATACTTGTATCAATTACTTCTGGGTATAAAATTAAAATACATCACAAGTTAACCACGTTAAAGAATATAATATATTAGTATAGGATCGTAATACAAGAACAAACAATATTTTTTGCATTATTTAAAAAAAAATGTTTTAGTATAGAATAGTAATATTTACTGCATTCATTTACTTGTTTTGTGTTTATGTATCTCTTTAAATTGATCTTATTGTCTGTTTTTAAACAATCAAATGTAGCCCATGAGCTTTAAAAACTGCCACCTGCTTCAGATGAACACACATGTATGTCAATATTTTGGCTCATTGCAATGTTTTTCTGTATTTTAACCCAGAGGACATCAGCGTGTTGAGGTGGGGTGCGCCCCCTAAAGGACAGTAGCTGCTTTACAGTACTTTAGCCTCATGAGGACAATTGAATTTTTCCAGAGACAGGTTAAGAAGAAAAAGTGTTTCATTTGTTCTTATAGTGTTATTAATTCTTAGACATGTTGATGCATAGACAAGGGAAGACATTGTATTTATGTCGATCATTCATTCTGTACAACCTGCACCGATTTGCTAATACCTCATTGCCTTTCCATGTAGTTTAGCTGCCTGTTTCTCCTCCCGATTGGTCAATTTAAAGCTTGTGACCACTTGAACTCATTAACCAAGCTGTTTGCCCCTCACGGCTTTTTTTATGTGACAACTTCACAAGGAAAGGAATTCCCTCTCCGCTTTCGGTGAGGGACGATTGGTAATATTAGCTCGCTAGTTTCATCCAAAGATCCATTAATCATGACCTTCTGCTGTTGACCCTTTGACTGCCACTGACCTCTGGACATCATGTTACCACCCGCCAAGGCGATCAGAACTTTCAAAGTTTTTATTTGCTTTATTTTAAAGAGAATAAAAAACCTATTGTTGACTTTGATATGCAATTCAGGGTTCAAACCATAAACTCAAAAAGATTAAAATGTTGACTCATTTGTCAAGGTTACTTGATTGAAAAACTGGGTCCTGAAATAGGCATTCCAGAACTGTGTGCCCTCCTGGGGGTGCGCATATGTAAATTAATTGGAGCACATGAGTGAGTGAGAGGAGGTGCACCAAATTTGTCAGAATGTTGAAACAGCGGCGTGACTTTAAATGGTTGCCCGAGAAAATGAGCAGTGACACGTAGCGATTGGTAAAAATTGTCGAAAAGGGGGTGCGCCTTGAGCCGCTAACCTGTTGATTTGCAAACGCAATCGTCAGCCGATGGACATTTAAGATGTGCGCCAGCGATCGATGTTTCCGCGTTCTATCACGTCCTGTCATCTGGATCCGAGGAAAGGTGAACTCGGCCATTCCGAGAAATCCCGCAAAGCCGCGAGATAGCCTTACTGTGGGGAAAAAAGGTGCATTAGTGGTGACAGGCGAGCCCGGTGGGGGCGCATTCGTGAGGCCTGAGGTGGACTTTGTGTATTCTGTGGCTGAGCGTTGCTGTGACTGCTCCGCTTATCTCTTCCTACCGCTGTGCGCTTATCTTCAGGTCCCGCGCACGTTTTTCCCGGAATCGTCCCAATCCAGCCCCGGTGCGGCATTATTAATGTGAAAGGCGACTCTCTGTGTTCTGCGCTTAAGCGTTAAAAGGAGGCCATCTTTCTTGGGTCATTTTAAAACCATTTGCTGGATTTGATTTCACTACATCCATAATACGATCACGCAGGTGTTCTGGTGACCTTATCCATCTTGACTTTCCCGCAAAACTGAAAGGAAAAATATAGGCTGTGGCTCGACGACCAGTCTGGCTTTTGCAAAGAGGGCAGTTTATCAGCAATTTGGCGTTTCTTCACCCGAGAGCCGCACATTTTCAGCCACATTGTAAATAAAAGATGGCGTCGCCCGGCGCCGGGATGTGTCCCTCAAAGAGCGACCGGGAGGAAAGGGCGAGAGTAAAAAGCGTCCAGGTTAAGTTGTTTGAGAGGCCTCGGGTATTAAGAGGCATTTTACACTTAAGAAGTTGGTTTCGCTGGGTTTTCTGTTTCCCTACTTATTGATTGATGCTCAACTATCAATGCATAATAGAAAAGCACTCAGAGCAAATGCAGGGTTATGGCCTTGGGAGGGAGTCGGCAGACGAGACCGGAGCGGCCGCCCCGCCCTCCGCACCACCACCGCACTCCGATGCCATTATTGGCCCATAACGGATCCCTGGGGAAGGCCCCGCTGTTCAGATCGGCACACACCAAATACCCAATTAAAAAAGGCTTTAAATTCCCTCCTCTTTCGCGGGCCAAAATCAATCCGAATTCAATCTCTTCGGCTAGGATTCCGACAGACCGGGTAATTGCCCATAATCGGTCAGCAAGGTGACAACAGCTTAAAGGGGAGACACTAACACAATCAGGTATTCGCTTTCAGCGCCCCGCCGGGCCTCAGCTGTCAAAAAAACAGGTAGAGTGCAGTTTACGCGGCCGTCGCGATAAAATCCGTATAAAGTTACGCCCGAGTCTTCCTAAATGACCCGTCGTCAAAGTAATGATCTTCTTAATTGCTCGTTTAGGAGTGAACAAACGCGCATATTTTTAGATCGTTTCATCGCTATCTCTGCAGGAATTGATATACAGAGTGTGATTTAGCAGAAAAGTAAGATCCTTAATGGCCTTGTAGCGGTGTAAAAAAACGCAGAGGCAGGATTTTATGCAAAATGTTTCATCTTCTAGACTGGCTCTTTGCAAACAGTTTGACACCACGCAGCCCGATGAACGTCCTAGGCGGTTTACTAAATTTTGATACTGCAAAGGTGATGCACCCCGTCTTCTTCTAATACAATTTACCGCCATGAGGCGATAATATATGCACAACATTTTCGTTTAGCCCACACAACCAGTCGACATTTTAAGAGTTGGCCCACCCCCTACTCTCCGTCACTCACCTTCCGAAATCCACCAGCGCAACTTGGCAGGATTTTACGGCTAATGTTTTTCGTAGACCAGCGTTTGGTAACACGCCTGTTGGCGTCCGGGCAAAATTGATCAACCCCTCCACACCAAGGTTATCATAGTTAATAAAAACTAAGAAAATAATTTCAACTGGATTTGAAAAAAAAAAAATCTTTTTGTCAATGAATAAAATAAAAATGACTTTTTTTTTTTTTAAGATAAGTGACTAAATCTACTGTATCAAACTGTAATTATAACAAAAAATGTCCTTCATTTTCATTTTTGTCAATTAGCTTTCTGGATCAATTTTAAATGTAAATACTTTGATTTTACTTTACAGATTTTACGAAGAAAGGTCAAACAGTCCTTTGGCAATTGTGTTTCACTTTTTAACTTTCACTTGACAAATACTCCTTATGTTAAAAAAAAAAACTACAACCAAAACTGAAATAGATAAGAACTCAACTAAAACAAATCAATGTAAGGAGCTTAAGACAAAAGTATAATTCATTCCACTGAAGTCTATCTTCTGCCTTTTGAAAATGTCACAGCAGAGGAAAGATGAAAATGTTAAAGCGATTAGGCCAGGCCGGCGGGGTGGGGAGGGGAGGGGCGGCGCGCCGCACCGCTAGAATGCCCCTGAACTACTTTGGTTACACAAACTTTGTTTTCGCCGCAAACGCATCATCCCTCCGCCTGCCATCTGCCGCCGAAGAATCTGTTTCACTCGATGAGCCGAGCCCAGCCTTTATTGGTCCTAATGGCACTATCAGCTGAGCCGCCAAACCCAATTACCTTTTAAAAAGGGAGGCCACCCCGGCTAATCATGGCTGCCTAACGTGATTTCCCTGTGATGAAGAGACGGGATAAAGAGCAGTTAATGGAGGGAGAATGATCTCACAAATACAAAAAACTCAATTCATTTCTCCGGGAGAGCAATCTGTCCGATTCAGGAGTAATGGAGTGGAGATTCATTAGTCCTCGGGCCTGAGTCGTCGCACCGGCGTCCCCCTTATCAAGAGAATAACAGAAGAACATCACTTGTACTCTTGTTATGGACTTGTTTGGACGCCGTATTGATGGATATCGATGGATTTGCGACGGCGAAACAATGGCGCTAGCTCATCATTGAAATGACAGCATTTACTCCCACTTGCTAGCAGCTCTTCATTAATGAAGTCGTGAAGTAGTGATCAGTCAACGACGACCATTTTAGTGCTAAAAGAGTCCATTTGTTGAAACGGACCACTGCGCCTCTAAATGTGATTTTAACCACCAAACTAGTGGCGGGAGTACATGCGGTTTACTTGATGTGACCTATGAACTGCTTATTTATCCAAATCTGTCACAATTCTGTTCAGTCACCCGACATTCATGTTTCCTCGTTCTGTGACTTGGGTTTTTAACTACGTTCCACCTTTTTACAGCATCGTTGGCTTTTTGGATGAAGTATTGGATGAAAGGGTCATCATAGCTGTACCACTGGTTGGTTGGGATGTCACTCACTGTGTTCGTGTTGTCAGATAAACATTAATTTCGGTTGTATTGAGTTTATTTTCTGCAAGGTCGGAGTTAAGATTATTCAGCCAAAATGCAATTTAGCCTATTTAAATGGACATCTAGTTCTAATATTTGATTTTTGTGCAATATTAGAAAGGCTGAACGTGAATGTTTATATTATTTTCTTTGGTGATCTTTGTTTTTGATGAAAGTGACAAATTGAGTGACGCATTGCAATCAGTCATTTATTAATCTGTTTTGCAACTTAGAAAATGCTTTTTTAAACTCATCACACAAAGTCAGCATGCGTTAGTTATCTCTCTGACACTCTCACACGGTTTGACCGTACCTAAATCCACTGTTGGCTCGTCGCTCACTGTTAATGTATCATTGGACAAAATGAACGCCAAAATAAATACTCTGGAAACTCACTCCAAATCATATTAGAACTTCCATTTATAACACTATAGTTTGATTATGAAAGTGACATGAATATTAGCCAGTTAAGCTTCATCACATGCACGGTGCAATGTAATACGATGTATTTCTTTTGGAAGAGAGTATTTATAGACCATCTGTGAGGTTTTCACCACATTGTTGTAGTGGCGCACATGAATGGCCACCAGTTAAGACTTGCAAAGGGCAACCGGTCATTGACTGTTCCCAGTGAATCCACACACCCAGTCCTGGACCAGATATGATCCAGAGAACCCGGTGTAGATGGGGCCAAGGGCCATGGACAGGTTTCGCAGACGGACATTAAGGCCAAAGCCAGAGTTAAAATCCTATTAGTTTGAGTTGGGAATCGGATTATCGTCGTCGAGAATCACTCGTCTGGCAACTAGGGTCTAATTTACGCCAATCAATGGCAATTATTGAGGGGAAGGGAGCCCCTATTAGAGAGCCTCATCCACTTAGTCTAATGAATGGGGAAGATTCAATCTCGGGCTGTGGAGACGCAGCGGAGAACTGCGGCTGAATGCAACTTGCAGCAGCCTGCAGTTGAGCTGCTGTTATTTATCAATGAGGCTCAAAGTCATGACACAGAATGAAATAATACCAATATTATATCATTTAAGTCTGACAGTCAACCCACCACATCCATCTTAAGTTAGGGGAACTCTGGTTTAGGGGCGATGTCAAAGTACTGTAGCACATTGTTGCAATATTTCGTACTTGATAAAAATAAGTGTGCTAGCTTGAGCACTGTACACAGCATATTCACATTGTTTATTTTAAATTGGCTTCATGTGCAGAATGTTTGAAATAAATTAATTTTTCACATCAAAAATGTGCAATGGCCATCCAGCAGATTGATGTTGATCTCTACTCCTACACTGCCCTCTACTGTTAAGTAGCAATTTAGGTCCGGAAGTCTTTTGGGTATCTCTCAAGGTCAGATATGATTGATTGATTGATTGATTGATTGATTGATTGATTGAATATTTATTGATCCCCAGGGGTGGGGAAATTCAGGCCCCAGCAGTATCCATACCACAGAGTGGGTATACAAAAAACACACAGATGGCATGAGCGCAACTCAATAGGCTCTCACAAGGCTGCCACACAACGGCGCCACAAAGAAAGTCAGAAAGTGCACAAGATAAAAGCCATCAAAGCAAATCAAAGCTAAAAGACAAAGGAAAAAAAAAGCAACAGCGGCCACCTAGCACCCCTCAATACAAGAGGACACCCCAAAACACACAAAATAGCAAGTTTCAATTTTAGACGTTTTTTTTAAAACAAAAATCCAAATAAAGCTGTTTTTAGTGGAAAAAAACATGAATGTGCACAAATAAGTTTCAATTAGTTCTTGCTATGTAACCATAATGATTTTCTTCGAGTGTATTGATTGTCACACTATCGCCGTAATCTAGTTCAATAAAAAAAATATTGTGATTCATCATGTTTCTTCAAGTAACAGTATTGTCACTTTCTGATACAAACCAAGTACATACAGTTTTATTTTCTTTCTTTCGATTTGCAATATGCCAATAAGACATCTTTTCATCAGACTATTATTTTATAGCGGTTAAATTATCTTCAAAATTCAAAAAAAGAATTTTCAGAATGTAATTTGTTGTGATGTTGATGGTTTTCTTCCACTTTATCAATAATTGAATAATTGCCATATCATGATGTTATGAGTGGATGATCATATTGTTTCCTCCAGTATAATACTGAAGCTTTTTGATTAACCATACATAAACATATGTAAAAACCCAAGTACCTTTGATATATTAGACTAAGACTTAGACAGACTTTATTGTCATTTTGTAAGCACTTGGTGCACACTAAACGAAATTTTCGTCGCATACGGCTCTCAACAAAGGAAAGGAACGTCGAGAGCCGCAGCAGCCGCAGCCGACTGGGGCGCCGCCATCTTAATCCTAATAATACAAAAGACAGACGGATGGCATGAGCGCAACTCAATAACTCTCATAAGGCTGCCACATAACGGCACCACAAAGAAAGTCAGAAAGTGCTCAAGATAAAAGGCATCAAAGCAAATCAAAGCTAAAAAGACAAAGGAAAAAAAGTAACACCCCAAACACACACAAAATAGCCTCCACGGGGTCCATCGAAAATCAAATAAAATATCCGATCCGAAGAGATACCGAGGTGCGGTAGAAGGCACCAGCATCGCCGAACGGGCAAAAAGACAAAAAGAAAAAGGAGAAAAGAAGGAAATAAAGAGGAAAAGACAGGACACTGCTGGGAGGCAGCCACTCACGGCGCCATACCAGATCATATCAGATCATACTGTGACTTGTCAGTACACACGCCGTATTTTCCGGACTATAAGGCGCACCGGACTATAAGGCGCACCTTCAATGAATGGCCCATTTTAAAACTTAATCCTTATATAAGGCGCACCGGACTATAAGGCGCACCATTAATGCATCATGTCAGATGTTTAATCCAAATCAAATTATTCTCCATTTTATCTTTTTTATTTCAACTTCAGATGCAACAAATGACTTTATAATCACAGAATAATGATCCATAGTCTTTTTGATTCATGATTCATAGTCTTCAGCAGGCCACTTATGCTTGATTTCATGACACAATGCTTCGGGCCAGTTTGAATTTAGGAATTTAGTCCATATATAAGGCGCACTAGACTATAAGGCGCACTGTCGGCTTTTGAGAAAATTTTAGGTTTTTAGGTGCGCCTTATAGTCCGGAAAATACGGTATATTTAAATAATAAGTTACCTTAGATGATATGTTTAGATATGATAAGTTTATATCCATTGTATTTGTCTATTGTATAAATTTGATGAAAAGATGGCATCTTTTGCGAAAATGGAATATTACGTGGGGAATTCCATCATCTTGAATGATGCTTTGAAGGTTTAAGTTTCTTCCAGGTAAGGTAAGATACACTCATGTTGTTTTTCTTAGGTTGGGTTAGGTTTCATTTCTGAATGTACAAAAACAAAAAATAATAAAACTGAAACTGAGAGTAATCTGACATCCCGTTTTATAAATTGAAAATGGTTTGTGGTTAACACCCCTAACATCATTGTGCTTGAGCCTATGTGGTTAATGAAAAAAAATCCCCTTTTCACGTTCCCTTTTCAAGATGGTTGCTCAAAAACAAAGCGGCCCAGATCTTCATTACTCACTGTGGGTACTGTGCCTAGATTTACTGTTCATATCGTGTAAATGCGTGCCAGTTCCCCTACAGACAGTCACATCACGTTAAAGTAATATTGAAACAACTATTCAGGCAATGTCACCCAAAACCACAATTAACTTGTACACTTAACACTCATGAGAGGCCAACAATTAAGATAAAAAAAAATGGAATTGCGATGGTCACACCTGGTGAACAGGCGCACTAGTGGAGGTTTTAATCTGTGCTTGGGCCTGCTGTGGCATTTGCAGGTTTTCTGTTGCTTGTGTGGGTTCCCTTTTGGTACTATGGCTTACTACTTCATTCCACTAGGTTAAATAGAACCTGTACAAGAAGTACCACAAGGGTCTGTGCTAAATCCACTATTTCATTGGCAAAACTCTCACGTTTACATCATTACAGACATTCCTCAAAATTGGCAGTCATGGAAAACATAGCGCTTTCATTTCTGCACGTTTTTGAATTGATCTTTATTGTTAATTTTGTTTTTCAGACCCTCCTTTGTCTACCACGTGAGAAAAAAATGTCTAGTAATCAATCGTTTATCGCGGATAATTAGTTCCAAAAACCACCCGCGATAAGTGAAATCCGCGAAGTACGGTCACCAACGAGAAGTACTGGGCAGGCTAACGGGTTAGCGGAAAGATTTTAATTTGCGATCGTGCTAACACTCAAAAACGGACTTCTAAAGGAATGTAAACGAACATTGTCCTAAAGGTTAGACACGTTTCCTTAATTTAGAAGTTTTATTTTGACTTTAAATGTTTTTTTAATTTGGAAAAAAATAATCCGCGATTGTAGTGAAGCCGCGATAAACGAAACGCGAAGTAGCGAGGGAACACTGTATACTGTTGTACTATATGTACACATTGCTGTTGCTCTCTCTTCAATACTTTGTTCTTTTGTTGTTGAAGTTTTTGTACATTTGAGTATGACGGTACTGCATTGTACTAAATAACAGACGTGTGTTATTTTGTCTATAATTCAAAATATTTGCTTGCCACATTCTGGTTAGGGCGTGCACGGCTTCCTGGTCGGGAGACTTTGAACCCTCCCTCCATCACTTCGGTAGCCCATCCCTGTGGAGCCAAGCAATTGAGTTGGATTGTGGCGTGCCAACCTTGACCGCTGGACGGGTAAGCAAGAGATCATCTGTAACATATACATTTATAAAGACTTTAAGACACAAATAAAACGTGTACAGTTCGACAAGGTTTCGTAATTGAACCTTCGGTAGTTTACTTAATCGAGACCGAGAATGAAGCGTTTGCCAATAAATTAGGCCATGTGGCGTTTTTGACTCAACGCAATGAATGTATGACTGTAAACTACAAGAATTAAAGGCCTCAACGGATGTCCTGAAATGTTTTTTATCGTTAGCGCAATGTCGACGTTTACGATGCTAGCTAATCAATTAGCATCAGCAGGTTCGCCCAGTAAGCATCAGCATTATTGTGAATATAATATGCGCGTTAACTACTACAAGAATTCTGAAGAGATGTAAAGTACTATAGTAAAGTCACTTGGTAATTTAGAACTAAAGTCAAGTCACTTAGTAGTTTAAAACCTTTGTAATTTCTTAACATCATATTTAGTTGGCTAACTGACCTGTGAATGTGTGGTTAAACGTTTAAACACTTAAACCTGTTTGGCTAAATGTATCGTTATTGTGGTTTTTGTGCCTATTATTGTGGACGTTTAAAATATATATATATTTTGTTAACTCGACTTTCAGAATTTTGCTGCTGGAATCCCTTTTTTGACGGTCCACAAGCTGGTCTCAAATGGCCCTCTTTGCAAGAAACCCAAAAGCCAATTTCTATAAAAACAGTAAGTCACATCCTTCTACAAAGTTACTCGAAGTATCCTCAAATTTGTAATCTAAAATAAATAGTGTAATCTGCCTTCTTTTTTCCCCTAACACCCAAAGATGCTATTGGACCAAAGGAGATGATCAACAGGTACCGAAGTGGTCATACCCACCCGGTGTCTTTGCTGCATCAGCTGGCCCACACAGTTCCGTTCCACTTGGAATTCAAAGAGACTGTGACCACCGGTGCAAACAATTATTTTTTTTTCTATTATGAATAGCTGATTTTTTTGTGTGTATCTGTAAATCCCAACTGTGCCTCTCTAAATCATGAAAATGGAAATGTGTCACTTGAAATAATAATAATATACGATAAACTCAAGCTTTCTTGACCTTTCTGACTTTTTAGGCAACGTAAGGAGATTTCTCTTTGCCTTTTGCGTGCTGGTTGACGGTGTCCAGTACAAGACAGGCATGGGGACGAACATAAAGTTGGCTCGGCATAAAGCGGCGGAGCTGGCTCTTGAGGACCTGCTGCCAACATTGGAAGAGAAGGCTGACCTGCTGCCAACATTGGAAGAGAAGGCTGACCTACCCAAAATATCAAGTCAGGCCATTTTTTTCTTTTTAATTTCCGCCTCATTGAATAAGTGATAATAGTCAAATCTGTAAAAGAAGCTGCCCTGTTTTGAGTATTTCTCCCCCTGCCCCCCTTTCAGCCTTCACACCATCTCTACCAGTTATAGAGTCTTCGCGGTCAGAGATCCAAGCCTACACATTTAGTCGTGGTAGTCCAGCATTTTTTTTATGTGCCACTTCTCTTTTCACAAATTTATGATGGGATGCTTTTGACATTGAGGTAATTACATTTTCTCAGGCATTTCTCATACTTTTATTTATATCACTCAACAGAGAGGACGACTTCCACCAACCTCCAGATACCAAATGCCGTCAAGAATCAACTAAGCAAGTTGATAAACAACCAACCGCAGTTGTTCGCCTGCGCCGCCACCGTCGCGGCATTCGTCATTCAGACTTGTGAGTGCCGTGGGCGTTTACGTACTAAGCTATTATGCAGATAGGGTTTGAGTTCAAGATTGCCAGCCAAATTTTATTTCTACTTTCCTATTTGAGCCTAATTAAAGAAGGAGAGGGCAAACTATATTAGTAAAAAGGAGAGAGAAAAACGACTTGGTAGTATTTTAGTAAAGTGGAGGTCACTATTTGAGTAAATACACTTGTTTGGAAATAAAGTAAGGATGTAATGCTGCACTTTCTTTACTGCCTTTCTTCATTTTCTCTCTGTAGCCGACGGATATGAGGTGGTAGCCATCGGCACTGGCAACTGGAGCGCTGGGTGCAGCACGTCCGTAGATGGACGCGTTGTGCACGACTCGCACGCGGTTGTTACTGCCAGGAGGTCCCTCATGAGATTCCTCTACCAGCACCTGCTGATGTTCTTCAGCAAAACCACACAACTGGTAGAGAACTCCATCTTCCAGCACAACAATAACAACAACCACCTCCTCAGCCTGAAGAGCGGCATCACGCTCCACCTCTACATCAACCAGGTTCCCACGGGGGCCGCTCAAATACCCTCCAAACTGTAAGTAGTCACTGAATAACCGCTGCTTGTAAATGGGATTTAATGCGCGCGTTGTACTTTGATGTATTTGCAGGTCCCTGAACCCTCGTTGCATATCCACATTACAGATGAGTAATGAGATGGGGCTGCATGTTTCGGTTGAGGGCAAGGTGAGTACTGTCACTCTCTGAAAATAATCGTGTACATTCGATCAGTTAACAATGCACTCCGCAAGTGTTTGGTTTAAGAGGTTCAGCTGTACTCAAACAAACATGAGCCTTTCCCAAACGGCTACTGACACGCTTCCTTTTTCAGGTGTTTTCGATTTTCTCCACCGCCCTCGAGCCCACCAGCACCAAAATGGTTACTGTGTCTCCCATGGACAAGATTACTCAGTGGCAAGTATTGGGCTACCAGGGAGCCTTGCTGAGCCACTTCATCGAGCCAGTCTATGTCAGGAGTATCCTCATAGGCAAGTGGATGCTCTATTGAAGGTTCTCATCATCATCATCATCATCCGTCATCACCACATCTCACAAATCTCTCCAGGGGACTTGGGTGGCGGGGACATCCGCGGCATGGAGATGACAGTGAACCGCCGCACGGAGGGCATCACCGCGCGGCTGCCCATGTTCTACTGCATGATGAGGCCTCTCATCTGCACTGTGCCCTCCGTGGCCAGCGGCAGCCCTGACAACGGCCTGGTGACCTATAGTTTCAACTGGAGCAACAATGATCCCTCAATCGAGGTGGTGGACGGTCTGATTGGCAAGACCACGGTCGAGTAAGCGCAATATCATATTAAGCATTATTTATTTTTTCCTCACGCTTTGCCACACGCTGCTTCGAGCATGTCATCATGCAATAGATTTGATTCGTGGGAACAGATGATTTCCAAATCAGAAGGTGACGGATATTACAGCGCAGCTTGTGCTCTGTAAAGATTTGCCTGTGCGGCACTTGTGTGCTCCTTTGTTCCTGTGATGTCTATAAATAGTTTGAACAGTGATGCAATGTCTAAAAAATTTGAATAGGTCTCCTTTCAAGAGTGGACCTGCTCTGGCGAGCCGTCTGTGCAAAGCAGCGATGCTGCACCGTTTCAAGTTGGTTGCCAAAGAGGCCAACCGGCAGGACTTGCTTGCCACAAGTTCATACAGAGAAGCCAAGGTACGCCTGAACAGCCCTTTGTCTTTTTCATCCATTACAGTGTTACAATGTTTTACAGGCACAACTTTTTTTTTTTTTTTGCACAGTACAAAGTAATCCATTCATATTCTATCCTGTGAGCAGAAACCTTAAATACGAGATGGCTTTAAAATTAGAACAGCTGTGTTCTTCCCCGCTTGGATATTCAGCTTTCATTTTCCACTGCTTTCAATTTCCATTGAAGTAATTACCGTATTTTCTGCACCAAAAGGCGCACTGGATTATAAGGCGCACCCTCATTGAATTTTTTATTTTAGAAATTATTTCATATATAGGGCGCACCGGATTAAAAGGCGCATAAAATAGAAGCTATACTGCAACAAACTGAGGTTGACTAGGGTTGCGGTATGCATCCACTAGCCAATAACCAATGAGGCCTCTGTGAACAATCGCGTTTCTCAAACAATCTCCTATAAAATGATCAGAACTGACTAAAGTTCGATCTAACACTGGTACTGCTTACCTATGTTTCCCTTCCATATCGATCCGTAAATTTACTCAAAACATTAACAAAGCAGCCTATTTTGACATGAAATAGCCTTGTGCATGTAGCAGCTGTTATTATAGCATTAGCCACCCGCAAACCCCCATGAGCCTCAGCTCGCAGACCCCCATGAGCCTCAGCAAAGTGTAAACAATCGCGTTTCTCAAACAATCTCCTATAAAATGATCGGAACTGACTAAAGTTCGATCTAACACATTGGTACTGCTTACCTATGTTTCCCTTCCATATCAATCCGTAAATTTACTCGAAACATTAACGGAGCAGCCTATTTTGAAATGAAATAGCCTCGCGGGTACAACGGCTATTCGGTGACGCCCCCTGACCACAGTTGCCGTAATGTTGGGAAGCGATGCGACCTTGTAATTTACTAGTCGTACTAAAACGTACTGAAACATTTTGGCAGAGCACTGTGTACCACAAGTATGGATCAACAAATTCATCAATTGATCCATATATAAGGTGCTCTGCATTATAAGGCGCACTGTGTTTTTTTGAGTAAAATGTACGTTTTTAAGTGCGCCTAATAATGCGGAAAATACGGTATATGTTTTTGTCCATACAGAGGGCGGCGAAAGCTTATCAGGAGGCCAAGACGATTCTGAAGACCTACCTGAAGCAGCTAGGCTTCGGTTCCTGGCCCGAGAAGAACATGGTCAGTGATGACTTCAATATGTAGCTCTCTCTACATAAAGGACTAGAGTCAGAATGAAGAAATATTTGTTTCTTGTTGAGCACTTTGATTTGCATAGGTCTTTATGCTCAAATACCTTAAAGTAAGAACCCCAAACACAATTGGTAGCAGTTGTTTACAGTTTGTCAAATTGCATGCAAGGCTTCTTTAGGTTGTAAAATCAGCACATGCACTTGTTAAATATTTTTGTTGCTGGGGGAAAATAAGTTATTCTTTCCAAGGTGTGTAATAATAATGGCCTGTACTATTTAAGTTTTCATTATTTAAGTTTTGTATTGCCATATGAGCAAGGGTGGTGTCTCAAGATTTAAGCCATAGAAATGTTTCAACCCCTGTAAAACATCATGCAAGCTGAACTGTTGGAATTGCAGTATTATGTTTCATTCCATTCCAAAATGTTAGACAATTTGAAAAACATTAATGTCAGTTAAAATGTTTACTACATGTAGTTTTGTAGTTGGGGAAAAAAAACTGCCGTTTCATGCGTGAATACAGCAAATAGAACTTAACACCAGGCCTTTTTTCAGTATGTCTTGAAAAAAAATGTATAAAACTTTTTTTCCCTCCTTATTTTTGTTCTTTATGTCGATAATTTCCACCACCTGCATACGTTTCACACTTCAAAATATTGGAATTTTATCCCATATGACCCATTTGTCATGGTCCCGTGAGTTCAAGAAAGAGGCCTGAAAAAGTTGTCTTACATTTGGCTTCCTTCAGCAGCAAACACGCACCCGCACACACACACACACACACACAAACACACACAAACCCCCATCTGACGACCACTTAGGTCTTTGATTTGTTTAGTTTGTGTTGAGGAAGCATGCAGGAAACATACTTTGGTTTCCTGTTTGTTTGTTAGTATGAGACATTGACTTGGCTTTTCTCATATCATGGACATATGAAAGTGTGTGATAGGATTACGATTTTTTTATTGTACAGCTCTAATTTTTGAATATTTTAATTGAAACCAATTTCCCACAGCTGCTTTCTCAATAATAACATGTATATAATATAGATTGATTGATGTCTTCTATTAAGTTGTGCTCCTGAAATCATCAAAAGTAGTGTTCATTTGGTTAGTTAGTTAGTTAGTTAAAAGTCATACAAGAATATTATTGTATTATGTGGACTACTTTTATTTAATTATAGTATATTGTTTACTCCTTAGGGGCCTGTTAAGATGATTTCGTTCTAAATTTGTAAACAGATTTAATGATTTGGAGTGACACGGATGGTTTGTTCAAATTGTTGTTTATATTATAGTTTGATATATAGTTTATGTATAGTTATATGGGCCCGTGGAATAATTGAACTGCAACTGACGTCAGCGGCGCACCGCACACACTTCCGGGGTTAGAAGCGCCAGTGTTTACACAAAGGACGAAGATTCCAATGGATTTAATGATTTGGAGTTACGTGGATGGTTCGTTAAAATTGTTGTTTATATTATTGTTATTTGATATATAGTTTACATCTAGTTATATGGGCCTGTGGAATCATTTGAACTGCAACTGACGACGAGTCCGACGTCAGCGGCGCGCCGCACACGCGGCGTTGTTTACACAAAGGACGAAGAATTCGATGGATGTAATGATTTGGAGTGACAGAGATGGTTTGAGAAACGTGTTCTTTATGTTATAATTATTTGAATCACTGTTAATGTTACGTCAGGCCCGTTCTCAGCTCATCGTTTGTGTTTGTGTCATGTTAGCATACCGTATCGTTTAACCTGTTGTTGCTGGTTCATGTCTGTCCTTGGTGTTGGATTTTGTCAATTCAATTTCCCCCAAAAGTGCGACTTATACTCCGGTGTAGAGATGCACCGATCCGACTTTTTCAGTTCCGATACCGATGCCGTGGCTTTGCGTATCGGTCGATACCCGATACCGATCCGATATTATGGTTGACTTAACAAGCTACATAACTCTACATGTGGAACAGAAAAGACCAAAGGCAATGGCATCAGGCAGACTACACAGTTCTTTGCTCTAAATTAGGGGTGTCCAAACTAACGGTCCAGTTTTTATTGGCCCGCAGCAAATTCTGAAAACATAATTGAATATGGCCCGCACAAGAAGCTTGAGCTCAGCTTCTCAGTTTCCACACTAGATGGTGTAATGTATTTGGACTGTGTGGTTACCCGTACTGGGGGGTGGAGCTAGAGGTATGGCGGGCGGATGGCATGTTGTAGCTACGAGAGACTGCGGCTAAAAAGAAACGAACATCAATACATGATTGACTCACTGCTTCCCTAAAACCTGGTCGTCTTGTCAAGTTATTTCTCATGGTATAGAGAAACATTACAGATGGAGCCCGCCACATAAAGCGTTTGACGTCCCATTAACACCCCCCCGGAAGAGAAGCGAACACGCAGCGTTTGACATCCGATTAGCCTCCGCCCCCCCCCACCCCCCCCCCATTCGGGAGAGAAGCGAACGCGCAGCCTTTGACGTCCCATTCGCAACCCGAAGAGAAGCGAACGCGCAGGGTTTGACGTCCGCTTAGCAACCCGGGGAAGAGAAGCGAACGTTCGCTCCATGTTTGCGTTTGTTTAGAAAACTCTCGTGGCATGCGGCACACGTGCTGCTGCCGTATGACGTAGCCCGCGTCCCAATAGATTAAGGAAAGTATCGGCTCACAGATCGGCTGTATTTTCCGATACCCGATCCATCTATTTTGTTGATATCGGGGCCGATATCCGATCCAGATATCGGATCGGTGCATCTCTACTCCGGTGCAACTTATATATATATATTTTTTTATCCCCTTTATTGTGCATTTTATGGCTAGGTGCGATTTATACGCCGGTGCGACTTATAGTCCGAAAAATACGGTACTTGGTTCTTGATTTAAAAAACTAAACAAGCCTTTAAAGTCATTTTGCCCTAACATGCCCCCCCCCCCCCATAATTCCAATGCCCTCTACCAATGTGAGGTTTAACATAAACCTGCTTTTTACTCTGTACTCTTCGATCTGCTTCAAGCCGCTGTTTTACAATTGAATTAGCATCACCTACACTGAGATGTATTTTTGTGATATTCACGTTCTAAACTGACTTTTCCATCACTGTGCAAATTATCCCGTTATGTCTTTTTTGAGATCATAAGTCATAGAGACTTGCAGATCTACCTACGCAACCATGGGAATGTACCAAATCCCGCAATGACTTCACAATGACTTTGATATGACTGCATTTTCCATCTTTGTTTTAATGGGCAGCCTGACAAGTCGATCTACTCTAAATGTTGACAGCGATCACCCTCCTACAGGGGCGACGTGTCAGTCCTTCTCCCACATTGCTTTCGTAGCCGCTCATGAGTGTGGAAAATGATCACAATCATCTTTAGTTCGTTTGGATTTCTAATTCTTTAAAAAAACTCATTCCAATCATTTCAACACAAGTTTTTTGAGACTGTATTTATTAAGTTACAGGTTCATGTACAGACAATCAACCAGAGTTTTAAATAACAATAAATATATAAATAGGGCTCCTTTTACGTAAGTGTACATCAAGCGTGGACACAATCTCTTTCACACAGAGTCCAGTCTGATACTACTGCCAAAGTTGTTAAATTGACAAGTATACGGTACTTCAACCCTCCCCCAGGTAAAATGCTGCTGTTTTAATCCTGGGAGTGACAAAATGACCCTAGTTACACCCATTAAATTGAAATAAATCAGTGGTCAAAACATTCATGGCTCAAAAGTGTAGTCATATGGCTATAAATAAAGCAGTGTTAAAAAATAGATATGGAATACATTACATTAAGTTCTGTTGGTCCAAATTTTGGACTGCGTTCAAGAAAATTGGCTGCTTTGTGATCGCTGGAATCGATCTTCCGTGTCACCGTGGTTCCCGTCTAAAGACGTGGCCGTAGTTGACTTACAAGGAGGCCACATTATTCAGAAGCTGAAGCAGCGACTCCATTTTGTCAAGAAATTTGCTCAACGGCATTTTAGGCCAGCGCTCGCAGGCACACTGGCTAGAATTGGTCAGTGGCTATCGAAAAGGAAAAACAAGCACGTTTGAGCACTGTCGTCCTTTTCACAAAGATGATTATGCGACGCAATACTCACGCGACTCTCCTTCCACTCGTCCATGGTTACGTTCAGAAATTCCACGGCATCGTCGATGTAATCATGAGGGCCCTCGCACTCCTTTCGGATTTTTCCGTCGAGTTCTTTCAAACAGCAGTTCAGTGCAGTTGTCATGCAAAGTCTCTGTGTGCACGAGCGAGAGAAAATGATCATTTTAAATTCGCTTTTAGTGCGAGGCGACAGCACTCGTCGCGCTCACTTCCTGTGCGAGACGACCTCAAGTGCGGTTTACACAAGTCTACAATAAATTAACCACTTTGATACAGGGGAGAACCTAGTGACCTTGTTATCCCTCCCAGCCTTATTTTCACACACATAGTTTTTTACAGATGACAGCGTCATTTCCAAGAGTCCAACCTTACCTTCACATTTGTGGGCGCGTAGAATGTCGAGTTTGAGGGCTGCGTGGACAGAAAGAAATGTCATTATTTATTGTAGGTCATACTTAGTCTAAAGAGCACCCAGGATTTAAGACTCACGCATTTGACATTGCGTATATAGGAAATCTTGGCGTCCCGCAAAGGCAGAGAGTTTGCTAGCAGGTTTGCAGAGATTATGCAAATCCAGAAGAAAGTCATCGCAAGGTTCTCCATGGTGGCCTTGAAGGATTGCTGAAGAGAAAAGGCTCTTGGTGTTGCGTTATGGGCTCTCCTGTGTTGAGTTCAATTTATATAGCAGTGAGGCTGGGAAGGGTGGGCTTGATAGGTAGCCCACCGCATACAATGTTGGTTTTTTTACCGATAGTCTTGGGATTTTTTGTCTTGATGCGCCAACAAGGGGGAAAAAAAAACCCCATGTGGCCTTTTGAAACTTTGTGTGAAAGTAGGTTGGTTGTCCTTAGTTTGTGGTCAACAAACATTTCTCTTATCAATCACTGACACCACACCACTTACTGAACAGGGAAGATCAGAGTTAGTGTGATCATCCAGAGGGGGGGGGGGGTCAAAAATGATCTAAAGTGGTAATGCAAAAAAGTGGTCATAATACAATGAAAAAGTATTGAGAACAAAAAGGGTAATACAGAAAGAACTAGTTGTCACCTTATGAGATTCGATGTAATACAAGAAAAGAAATTGTAATCTTATGAGAATAAAGATAAAACAATACGGAAGAAAAGCCGTAATCTAAGTATAAAGCTGTTATACAATAAAAACGCAACTAAATTTGAGATTAAAGTCATAATAATACAAGGCTGTAAAAGAATTGAGTCATAAGTCCCTGATGTTGAAATATTAGGAGAATAAAGATGTAACTTTACAAGTGAAGTCATATTAAAAGAATAAATTGATAATACACTTCAAAAGTTGTAATTTTAAAAAAAATAAGGTTGCCATAATACAATAGTCAAATATTTGCTGAAATCACACACAAATGAAGTCAGTGCAAGAAATACATTTGTAATCTTTTGAGAATAGTCATAACACAACAAACGTGGTCACGCAACAGATTCAAAAAACAAATTAGGAATCACTTCATTGTCTTTCATCATCCGTTTATTGGAACGCCATTCTCAAGGTGGTGGTGGTGGCTTTGCGTCAATGGCAGAGCGTAGGGATTTCCCCATTTGTAAGTGAAAGTAAGTTGGAACAATCGTCAGCGGTGATATCTCGTAATGACCATAGAGTGACTACCTGAACTTATTGGACCAAAAGGTTTCCAATAATTAAGCGCTAGTTTCATGTTAGGTCACAAAGCGTTGGGTTTCCTCAAACATTTTCATCAAAATGTCCACTCAACCAAAATGTGCTCCACCTACTCTCCAAATATGATAAGAGAACTCATCTAAAACTGCTTGTAAAACCATTGCAAAGCGTGTGGAAACATCTGCCTTCTCAGATGTCAAGTTAAACCTCAGTAAAGGTAAAATCCCCTGGCTCTTCCCACAAATTTTAGTTGCAGCAATTTTGGAACCATTCTGACGCTGGACTCAAAACATGTTGATTGCTAACATCAATTTTACAATGCAAACTCATTTAAAGCGATGGAATTTTAGAAAAAGAAAACTTACTGACCCCAACCTTTGGTTCATAAATCTTATATTAGCATTTTGCAGATTCAAATCTATTATTATGTTCGAGGGCAGCGGGCACGCTCAAACCAATCCCAGCAATTTTTTGCGCGGCAGACGGAATACACCCTGAGGTGGTCGCCAGATAATCGCAGGGCACATACAGACGAATACCCATTCGTGCTCACAATCGCGCTTCCGAGTGGTCAATCCCCATGTAACGGATTTTAGTGACATTGTAAAAGATTCACATTAAGAATACATGTTCTTTTCATATAATGCAGTGAGGCCTGCCGTGACCAGCAAAAATCCACAAGTACTTAACCCATGGCAGGAAAGGATTCTGTAAATGAACCTCCAGAACTCATAGCAACTGTTCATTGTTAGCAAAATGCCAGTAGAGGGCGCCAAAGCAATATTGTTATTACGTACACTATAGGGTTGCCTTTCCTGGTCATGTTGCTATTTGCTACAATAGGGTTTTTCAACTGATTTTATCCAAGGGACCACCATTATAACCAAGAAGCAACTTGAGGACCACTGCTTTAGCGGAATATTTTATTTTGCACCAAAGGAGGATAGACCTAGACAGGCTATTTACTGTAATTTCCAGACTATAAGCAGCACCGGACTATAAGATGCGCCAGCTAATATTCGGGTATATTTGAGTTTTTTTCTTGTATGAGCAGCACTGTCTCCCATAATGGCGGTTTGTGTATAAACGCTTCCTTTCAGTAATGTCTGTCTTCATCTCGTTCTGTCTCTTCTTTGTGTGAATTATACGGCACGATTTGCCTGGCGGATGGACATGCGATCAACACACCACTTTTCTCCCCAGTGACTGTGTCACATATTCCTCCGCCCAGCAAAGCGGTGCCGCACAACAGCGGTCCACAGCCTTTTTACGAGTGTATAAAAGTGATCAAGTAATCACAAAAATCACGGAAAATATCCTATATAAGCCGCACCCGACTATAAGCCGCAGGGTTAAACATTTGAGAAAAAGGTTGCGTCTTATAGTCCGAAATTTACAGTATTTGCATCTGTATGTATGTCTATTTTAGGAATCTCAGCTAAATTTGCCAAGAATTGGATGGGTAAATAATTCACAAATCTTGCTGGAAATTCAATCATGTCTAAATAATAACTCAATTTTATTTTTAAAAATGTTACAATTGTTTTCCATTTCCAATTTTGCGGACCACCTGCAATACCACCACAGACCAGTAGATGGCCACAGACCACCCGTTGACAATAGTGCTACAAAGTCAGTCTCTTAGTTTCTTCTGTTCTGCCATAGTTGTGTGAAGGCGAAGGCCTTCACACATATGTTATTCTACTCCATTCACTTTATTATTATTATTATTGTGTGAAGGCGAAGGCCTTCACACATATGTTATTCTACTCCATTTACTTTATTGTGTGAAGGCGAAGGCCTTCACACATATGTTATTCTACTTTTTTCACTTTATTGTGTGAAGGCGAAGGCCTTCACACATATGTTATTCTACACCATTCTCTATTATTATTATTGTGTGAAGGCGAAGGCCTTCACACATATGTTATTCTACACCATTCTCTATTATTGTGTGAAGGCGAAGGCCTTCACACATATGTTATTCTACACCATTCTCTATTATTGTGTGAAGGCGAAGGCCTTCACACATATGTTATTCTACACCATTCTCTATTATTATTGTGTGAAGGCGAAGGCCTTCACACATATGTTATTCTACACCATTCTCTATTATTATTGTGTGAAGGCGGAGGCCTTCACACTTATGTTATTCTACACCATTCTCTATTATTGTGTGAAGGCGAAGGCCTTCACACTTATGTTATTCTACACCATTCTCTATTATTATTATTATTATTATTCTCTTTTATTCTCCACACTTTTTTGTCCAGTTTCATCTTCCGCATAATTCATCCGATTCACTCCATTCCACTTTTCACGTATTCCAAATATTCACGCGATGAGCGCTTCCATTTTTCTCGTTCCGAAAATTTTCCGTTTCCGCAAAATTCCCCAAATTCCGACAAATTTTTCCCCATTCATTCTTAATGGCACGTTCGACATTTCACATTTACGTCGTTCCAATTTGAAATTCACATCATTCAGCACATTCTAATCACATTCGGAAGGATTCTCGACATTCCCAAAATTCCCAAATTCGAAAATTTCTCGTTTTCACGTTAAAAATTCCGACAAATTTTCACAAAATTTCGTTTTTCACCTCTAACTTCTACATTTTTCAACCGATTCAACTCGTTCCAACTTTCAACTGTTCATCTTTTGCCTACCTATTCCACAACGTCCCACTTACCAAAAACTTCACATCTTTTATTTTGAAATTCAACCAAAATTCTCTAAAATTTCGTTTTTCTACTCTAATTTCTACATTTTTCAACCGATTCAACCCATTCCAACTTTCAACTGTTCATCATTTTTCTACCGATTCCACAACTTCCCACTTACCAAAAGCTTCACATCTTTTATTTTGAAATTCACACCCAATTCCTTTTCCCTTCTCATTTCTACATTTTTCAACCGATTCAACCCATTCCAACTTTCAACTGTTCATCATTTTTCTACCTATTCCACAACTTCCCACTTACCAAAAACTTCACATCTTTTATTTTGAAATTCACACCCAATTTCCTTTTCCCTTCTCATTTCTACATTTTTCAACCGATTCAACCCATTCCAACTTTAAACTGTTCATCATTTTTCTACCTATTCCACAACTTCCCACTTACCAAAAACTTCATCTTTTATTTTGAAATTCAACCAAAATTCTCTCAAATTCCGTTTTTGTACTCTAATTTCTACATTTTTCAACCGATTCAACCCATTCCAACTTTCAACTGTTCATCATTTTTCTACCTATTCCACAACTTCCCAAAAAACTTCACATCTTTTATTTTGAAATTCACACCCAATTCCTTTTTCCCTTCTCATTTCTACATTTTTCAACCGATTCAACCCATTCCAACTTTCAACTGTTCATCATTTTTCTACCTATTCCACAACTTCCCACTTACCAAAAACTTCACATCTTTTATTTTGAAATTCACACCCAATTCCCTTTTCCCTTCTCATTTCTACATTTTTCAACCGATTCAACCCATTCCAATTTTCAACTGTTCATCATTTTTCTACCTATTCCACAACTTCCCACTTACCAAAAACTTCACATCTTTTATTTTGAAATTTACACTCAATTCCCTTTTCCCTTCTCATTTCTACATTTTTCGACCGATTCAACCCATTCCAAATGCATTCACCTTATGCTTCCCACATTCACTCCCATTCACCCCCACTTCCACTACGCTTAAACATTCAACCCTTGACCCCCAATCCCAGTGTGGCGGCCATCTTGGATTGACCCTCAAGTGCCCCCAATGAACCCAAAATGAACCGGAAGTGCCCCAAATCAAACCGAAAGTGACCCCAAATAGACCGGAAGTGACCTCAGGTAAACCGGAAGTGACCCCAAATCAAACCGGAAGTGACCCCAAATGTACCGGAAGTGACCTTTTTAGACCGGAAATGACCCCTAATAAACCGGAAGTGACCTCAGACGAACCGGAAGTGACCCAAATTAAACCGGAAGTGACCCAAATAAACCGGAAGTGACCCCAAATAGACCGGAAGTGACCTCTGGTACACCGGAAGTGACCCCAAATCAAACCGGAAGTGACCCCAAATGAACCGGAAGTGACCTATTTAGACCGGAAATGACCCCAAATAAACCGGAAGTGACCTCAGCTAAACCGGAAGTGACCTGTTTTAAACCGGAAGTGACCCAAATAAACCGGAAGTGACCCAAACTAGACCGGAAGTGACCCGAATCAAACCGGAAGTGACCTTATTTCAACACTGAGTGGCCCAAATAGCTACATTTGCGCTAACTTTTTCGTTTTTTGTCTGATTTAACCCGTTTCAACTTTCAACTGTACATCTTTTGCCTACCTATTCCACAACTTCCCACTTACCAAAAATTCCAAATTCGAAATTCAACCAAATTCTCCAAAATTTCGTTTTTCTACTCTAATTTCTACATTTTTCAACCGATTCAACCCATTCCAACTTTCAACTGTTCATCTTTTGCCTACCTATTCCACAACTTCCCACTTACAAAATATTCCAAACTTTCAATTTTGAAATTCACCACAAATTCTCCAAATATTCTACATTTCTCAAGTAATTCAACACGTTTCAACATCGTTCGGCAGCATTCCCCGAAAAAGTTATTCATACATTTCGCCTTCACACGCAATTTCTCCAGAAATTGCAAAATTCTAGTTATTATTATTCTTCTATTTTATTCTCCACACTTTTTTGACACGTTTCATCTTCCACATAATTCATCCGATTCACTCCATTCCACTTTTCACGTATTCCAAATATTCACGACATGAGCGCTTATATTTTTCTCGTTCCGAAAATTTTCCGATTCCGCAAAATTCCCAAAATTCCGACAAATTTTTCCCCATTCATTCTTAATGGCACATTCGACATTTCACATTTACGTCGTTCCAATTTGAAATTCACATCATTCAGCACATTCTAATCACATTCGGAAGGATTCTCAACATTCCCAAAATTCCCAAATTCGAAAATTTCTCGTTTTCACGTTCAAAATTCCGACAAATTTTCACAAAATTTCGTTTTTCACCTCTAACTTCTACATTTTTCAACCGATTCAACTCGTTCCAACTTTCAACTGTTCATCTTTTGCCTACCTATTCCACAACGTCCCACTTACCAAAAACTTCACATCTTTTATTTTGAAATTCAACCAAAATTCTCTAAAATTTCATTTTTCTACTCTAATTTCTACATTTTTCAACCGATTCAACCCATTCCAACTTTCAACTGTTCATCATTTTTCTACCTATTCCACAACTTCCCACTTACCAAAAGCTTCACATCTTTTATTTTGAAATTCACACCCAATTCCTTTTCCCTTCTCATTTCTACATTTTTCAACCGATTCAACCCATTCCAACTTTCAACTGTTCATCATTTTTCTACCTATTCCACAACTTTCCACTTACCAAAAACTTCACATCTTTTATTTTGAAATTCACACCCAATTTCCTTTTCCCTTCTCATTTCTACATTTTTCAACCGATTCAACCCATTCCAACTTTCAACTGTTCATCATTTTTCTACCGATTCCACAACTTCCCACTTACCAAAAGCTTCACATCTTTTATTTTGAAATTCACACCCAATTCCTTTTCCCTTCTCATTTCTACATTTTTCAACCGATTCAACCCATTCCAACTTTCAACTGTTCATCATTTTTCTACCTATTCCACAACTTCCCACTTACCAAAAACTTCACATCTTTTATTTTGAAATTCACACCCAATTCTCCAATATTTCCTTTTCTCCTTCTCATTTCTACATTTTTCAACCGATTCAACCCATTCCAACTTTCAACTGTTCATCATTTTTCTACCTATTCCACAACTTCCCACGTCCCAAAAACTTAACATCTTTTATTTTGAAATTCCCACCCAATTCCTTTTTCCCTTCTCATTTCTACATTTTTCAACCGATTCAACCCATTCCAACTTTCAACTGTTCATCATTTTTCTACCTATTCCACAACTTCCCACTTACCAAAAACTTCACATCTTTTATTTTGAAATTCACACCCAATTCCTTTTTCCCTTCTCATTTCTACATTTTTCAACCGATTCTTCTCATTTCTACATTTTTCAACCGATTCAACCCATTCCAACTTTCAACTGTTCATCATTTTTCTACCTATTCCACAACTTCCCACGTCCCAAAAACTTCACATCTTTTATTTTGAAATTCCCACCCAATTCCTTTTTCCCTTCTCATTTCTACATTTTTCAACCGATTCAACCCATTCCAACTTTCAACTGTTCATCATTTTTCTACCTATTCCACAACTTCCCACTTACCAAAAACTTCACATCTTTTATTTTGAAATTCACACCCAATTCCTTTTTCCCTTCTCATTTCTACATTTTTCAACCGATTCAACCCATTCCAAATTTATTCACTTAATTCACCTTATTCTTCCCACATTCACTCCCATTCACCCCCACTTCCACTATGCTTACACAATTCAACCCTTGACCCCCAATTCCAGTGTGGCGGCCATCTTGGATGACCCTGAAGTGCCACCAATGAACCCAGAATGAACCGGAAGTGCCCAAAATCAAACCGAAAGTGACCCCAAATAGACCGGAAGTGACCTCAGGTAAACCGGAAGTGACCCCAAATCAAACCGGAAGTGACCCCAAATGTACCGGAAGTGACCTTTTTAGACCGGAAATGACCCCTAATAAACCGGAAGTGACCTCAGACGAACCGGAAGTGACCCAAATTAAACCGGAAGTGACCCAAATAAACCGGAAGTGACCCCAAATAGACCGGAAGTGACCCCAAATAGACCGGAAGTGACCTCTGGTAAACCGGAAGTGACCCCAAATCAAACCGGAAGTGACCACAAATGAACCGGAAGTGACCTTTTAGACCGGAAATGACCCCAAATAAACCGGAAGTGACCTCAGCTAAACCGGAAGTGACCTGTTTTAAACCGGAAGTGACCCAAATAAACCGGAAGTGACCCCAAATAGACCGGAAGTGACCCCAAATAGACCGGAAGTGACCTCTGGTAAACCAGAAGTGACCCCAAATCAAACCGGAAGTGACCCCAAATGAACCGGAAGTGACCTTTTTAGACCGGAAATGACCCCAAATAAACCGGAAGTGACCTCAGCTAAACCGGAAGTGACCTGTTTTAAACCGGAAGTGACCCAAATAAACCGGAAGTGACCCAAATTAGACCGGAAATGACCCGAATCAAGCCGGAAGTGACCTTATTTCAACACTAAGTGCCCCAAATAGCTACATTTGCGCTAACGTCTTCGTTTTTTGTCCGATTTAACCCGTTTCAACATTTTTACCCCAAAAGTGAACCTCCTGAGGCCGTTTTTTTTGGTTTTGTTCCAAATTTAGAAAGATTTTGGCGCAATTGCTTTTTTTTTTTTCCCATTCATTCTCTATGGGGATTCAACATTTGCTCTAACTTCTACATTTTTTAACTGATTCAACCCGTTCCAACTTTCAACTGTTCATCTTTTGCCTACCTATTCCACAACTTCCCACTTACCAACAATTCCAAATTTAAAATTCAACCAAATTCTCCAAAATTTCGTTTTTCTACTCTAACTTCTACATTTTTCTACCGATTCAACCCATTCCAACTTTCAACTGTTCATCTTTTGCCTACCTATTCCACAACTTCCCACTTACCGAATATTCCAAACTTTCAATTTTGAAATTCACCACAAATTCTCCAAATATTCTACATTTCTCAAGTAATTCAACACGTTTCAACATCGTTCGGCAGCATTCCCCGAAAAAGTTATTCATACATTTCGCCTTCACACGCAATTTCTCCAGAAATTGCAAAATTCTAGTTATTATTATTATTATTCTCTTTTATTCTCCACACTTTTTTGTCCAGTTTCATCTTCCACACAATTCATCCGATTCACTCCATTCCACTTTCCACGTATTCCAAATATTCACGCGATGAGCGCTTCCATTTTTCTCGTTCCGAAAATTTTCCGATTCCGCAAAATTCCCCAAATTCCGACAAATTTTTCCCCATTCATTCTTAATGACACATTCGACATTTCACATTTACGTCGTTCCAATTTGAAATTCACATCATTCAGCACATTCTAATCGCATTCGGAAGGATTCTCGACATTCCCAAAATTCCCAAATTCGAAATTTTCACGTTTTCACGTTAAAAATTCCGACAAATTTTCGCAAAATTTTGTTTTTCACCTCTAACTTCTACATTTTTCAACCGATTCAACTCGTTCCAACTTTCAACTGTTCATCTTTTGCCTACCTATTCCACAACGTCCCACTTACCAAAAACTTCACATCTTTTATTTTGAAATTCAACCAAAATTCTCTAAAATTTCGTTTTTCTACTCTAATTTCTACATTTTTCAACCGATTCAACCCATTCCAACTTTCAACTGTTCATCATTTTTCTACCGATTCCACAACTTCCCACTTACCAAAAGCTTCACATCTTTTATTTTGAAATTCACACCCAATTCCTTTTTCCCTTCTCATTTCTACATTTTTCAACCGATTCAACCCATTCCAACTTTCAACTGTTCATCATTTTTCTACCTATTCCACAACTTCCCACTTACCAAAAACTTCACATCTTTTATTTTGAAATTCACACCCAATTCCCTTTTCCCTTCTCATTTCTACATTTTTCAACCCATTCAACCCATTCCAACTTTCAACTGTTCATCATTTTTCTACCTATTCCACAACTTCCCACTTACCAAAAACTTCACATCTTTTATTTTGAAATTTACACTCAATTCCCTTTTCCCTTCTCATTTCTACATTTTTCGACCGATTCAACCCATTCCAAATGCATTCACCTTATGCTTCCCACATTCACTCCCATTCACCCCCACTTCCACTACGCTTACACATTCAACCCTTGACCCCCAATTCCAGTGTGGCGGCCATCTTGGATTGACCCTCAAGTGCCCCCAATGAACCCAAAATGAACCGGAAGTGCCCCAAATCAAACCGAAAGTGACCCCAAATAGACCGGAAGTGACCTCAGGTAAACCGGAAGTGACCCCAAATCAAACCGGAAGTGACCCCAAATGTACCGGAAGTGACCTTTTTAGACCGGAAATGCCCCCTAATAAACCGGAAGTGACCTCAGACGAACCGGAAGTGACCTCAGACGAACCGGAAGTGACCCGAATTAAACCGGAAGTGACCCCAAATAGACCGGAAGTGACCCAAATAGACCGGAAGTGACCTCAGGTAAACCGGAAGTGACCCCAAATCAAACCGGAAGTGACCCCAAATGTACCGGAAGTTACCTTTTTAGACCGGAAATGACCCCAAATAAACCGGAAGTGACCTCAGCTAAACCGGAAGTGACCTGTTTTAAACCGGAAGTGACCCAAATAAACCGGAAGTGACCCAAATTAGACCGGAAATGACCCGAATCAAGCCGGAAGTGACCTTATTTCAACACTAAGTGCACCAAATAGCTACATTTGCGCTAACGTCTTCGTTTTTTGTCCGATTTAACACGTTTCAACATTTTTACCCCAAAAGTGAACCTCCTGAGGCCGTTTTTTTTGGTTTTGTTCCAAATTTAGAAAGATTTTGGCGCAATTGCTTTTTTTTATTTTCCCATTCATTCTCTATGGGGATTCAACATTTGCTCTAACTTCTACATTTTTTAACTGATTCAACCCGTTCCAACTTTCAACTGTTCATCTTTTGCCTACCTATTCCACAACTTCCCACTTACCAACAATTCCAAATTTAAAATTCAACCAAATTCTCCAAAATTTCGTTTTTCTACTCTAACTTCTACATTTTTCTACCGATTCAACCCATTCCAACTTTCAACTGTTCATCTTTTGCCTACCTATTCCACAACTTCCCACTTACCAAATATTCCAAACTTTCAATTTTGAAATTCACCACAAATTCTCCAAATATTCTACATTTCTCAAGTAATTCAACACGTTTCAACATCGTTCGGCAGCATTCCCCGAAAAAGTTATTCATACATTTCGCCTTCACACGCAATTTCTCCAGAAATTGCAAAATTCTAGTTATTATTATTATTATTCTCTTTTATTCTCCACACTTTTTTGTCCAGTTTCATCTTCCGCATAATTCATCCGATTCACTCCATTCCACTTTTCACGTATTCCAAATATTCACGCGATGAGCGCTTCCATTTTTCTCGTTCCGAAAATTTTCCGTTTCCGCAAAATTCCCCAAATTCCGACAAATTTTTCCCCATTCATTCTTAATGGCACGTTCGACATTTCACATTTACGTCGTTCCAATTTGAAATTCACATCATTCAGCACATTCTAATCACATTCGGAAGGATTCTCGACATTCCCAAAATTCCCAAATTCGAAAATTTCTCGTTTTCACGTTAAAAATTCCGACAAATTTTCACAAAATTTCGTTTTTCACCTCTAACTTCTACATTTTTCAACCGATTCAACTCGTTCCAACTTTCAACTGTTCATCTTTTGCCTACCTATTCCACAACGTCCCACTTACCAAAAACTTCACATCTTTTATTTTGAAATTCAACCAAAATTCTCTAAAATTTCGTTTTTCTACTCTAATTTCTACATTTTTCAACCGATTCAACCCATTCCAACTTTCAACTGTTCATCATTTTTCTACCGATTCCACAACTTCCCACTTACCAAAAGCTTCACATCTTTTATTTTGAAATTCACACCCAATTCCTTTTCCCTTCTCATTTCTACATTTTTCAACCGATTCAACCCATTCCAACTTTCAACTGTTCATCATTTTTCTACCTATTCCACAACTTCCCACTTACCAAAAACTTCACATCTTTTATTTTGAAATTCACACCCAATTTCCTTTTCCCTTCTCATTTCTACATTTTTCAACCGATTCAACCCATTCCAACTTTAAACTGTTCATCATTTTTCTACCTATTCCACAACTTCCCACTTACCAAAAACTTCATCTTTTATTTTGAAATTCAACCAAAATTCTCTCAAATTCCGTTTTTGTACTCTAATTTCTACATTTTTCAACCGATTCAACCCATTCCAACTTTCAACTGTTCATCATTTTTCTACCTATTCCACAACTTCCCAAAAAACTTCACATCTTTTATTTTGAAATTCACACCCAATTCCTTTTTCCCTTCTCATTTCTACATTTTTCAACCGATTCAACCCATTCCAACTTTCAACTGTTCATCATTTTTCTACCTATTCCACAACTTCCCACTTACCAAAAACTTCACATCTTTTATTTTGAAATTCACACCCAATTCCCTTTTCCCTTCTCATTTCTACATTTTTCAACCGATTCAACCCATTCCAATTTTCAACTGTTCATCATTTTTCTACCTATTCCACAACTTCCCACTTACCAAAAACTTCACATCTTTTATTTTGAAATTTACACTCAATTCCCTTTTCCCTTCTCATTTCTACATTTTTCGACCGATTCAACCCATTCCAAATGCATTCACCTTATGCTTCCCACATTCACTCCCATTCACCCCCACTTCCACTACGCTTAAACATTCAACCCTTGACCCCCAATCCCAGTGTGGCGGCCATCTTGGATTGACCCTCAAGTGCCCCCAATGAACCCAAAATGAACCGGAAGTGCCCCAAATCAAACCGAAAGTGACCCCAAATAGACCGGAAGTGACCTCAGGTAAACCGGAAGTGACCCCAAATCAAACCGGAAGTGACCCCAAATGTACCGGAAGTGACCTTTTTAGACCGGAAATGACCCCTAATAAACCGGAAGTGACCTCAGACGAACCGGAAGTGACCCAAATTAAACCGGAAGTGACCCAAATAAACCGGAAGTGACCCCAAATAGACCGGAAGTGACCTCTGGTACACCGGAAGTGACCCCAAATCAAACCGGAAGTGACCCCAAATGAACCGGAAGTGACCTATTTAGACCGGAAATGACCCCAAATAAACCGGAAGTGACCTCAGCTAAACCGGAAGTGACCTGTTTTAAACCGGAAGTGACCCAAATAAACCGGAAGTGACCCAAACTAGACCGGAAGTGACCCGAATCAAACCGGAAGTGACCTTATTTCAACACTGAGTGGCCCAAATAGCTACATTTGCGCTAACTTTTTCGTTTTTTGTCTGATTTAACCCGTTTCAACTTTCAACTGTACATCTTTTGCCTACCTATTCCACAACTTCCCACTTACCAAAAATTCCAAATTCGAAATTCAACCAAATTCTCCAAAATTTCGTTTTTCTACTCTAATTTCTACATTTTTCAACCGATTCAACCCATTCCAACTTTCAACTGTTCATCTTTTGCCTACCTATTCCACAACTTCCCACTTACAAAATATTCCAAACTTTCAATTTTGAAATTCACCACAAATTCTCCAAATATTCTACATTTCTCAAGTAATTCAACACGTTTCAACATCGTTCGGCAGCATTCCCCGAAAAAGTTATTCATACATTTCGCCTTCACACGCAATTTCTCCAGAAATTGCAAAATTCTAGTTATTATTATTATTCTCTTTTATTCTCCACACTTTTTTGTCCACTTTCATCTTCCACATAATTCATCCGATTCACTCCATTCCACTTTCCACGTATTCCAAATATTCACGCGATGAGCGCTTCCATTTTTCTCGTTCCGAAAATTTTCCGATTCCGCAAAATTCCCAAAATTCCGACAAATTTTTCCCCATCCATTCTTAATGACACATTCGACATTTCACAAAATTTCGTTTTTCACCTCTAACTTCTACATTTTTCAACCGATTCAACCCATTCCAACTTTCAACTGTTCATCTTTTGCCTACCTATTCCACAACTTCCCATTTACCAAAAATTCCAAATTTTCAAATTTGAAATTCAACCAAAATTCTCTCAAATTCCGTTATTCCACTCTAATTTCTACATTTTTCAACCGATTCAACCCATTCCAACTTTCAACTGTTCATCTTTTGCCTACCTATTCCACAACTTCCCACTTACCAAAAATTCCAAATTCTCAAATTTGAAATTCAACCAAAATTCTCTAAAATTTCGTTTTTCTACTCTAATTTCTACATTTTTCGACCGATTCAACCCATTCCAAATGCATTCACCATATGCTTCCCACATTCACTCCCATTCACCCCCACTTCCACTACGCTTACACATTTAACCCTTGACCCCCAATTCCAGTGTGGTGGCCATCTTGGATTGACCCTCAAGTGCCCCCAATGAACCCAAAATGAACCGGAAGTGCCCCAAATCAAACCGAAAGTGACCCCAAATAGACCGGAAGTGACCTCAGGTAAACCGGAAGTGACCCCAAATGTACCGGAAGTGACCTTTTTAGACCGGAAATGACCCCTAATAAACCGGAAGTGACCTCAGACGAACCGGAAGTGACCCAAATTAAACCGGAAGTGACCCAAATAAACCGGAAGTGACCCCAAATAGACCGGAAGTGACCCCAAATAGACCGGAAGTGACCCCAAATAGACCGGAAGTGATCTCTGGTAAACCGGAAGTGACCCCAAATCAAACCGGAAGTGACCAAAAATAAACCGGAAGTGACCTTTTTAGACCGGAAATGACCCCAAATAAACCGGAAGTGACCTCAGCTAAACCGGAAGTGACCTGTTTTAAACCGGAAGTGACCCAAATAAACCGGAAGTGACCCAAATTAGACCGGAAATGACCCGAATCAAGCCGGAAGTGACCTTATTTCAACACTAAGTGCCCCAAATAGCTACATTTGCGCTAACGTCTTCGTTTTTTATCCGATTTAACCCGTTTCAACATTTTTACCCCAAAAGTGAACCTCCTGAGGCCGTTTCTTTGGGTTTTGTTCCAAATTTAGAAAGATTTTGGCGCAATTGCTTTTTTTTATTTTCCCATTCATTCTCTATGGGGATTCAACATTTGCTCTAACTTCTACATTTTTTAACTGATTCAACCCGTTCCAACTTTCAACTGTTCATCTTTTGCCTACCTATTCCACAACTTCCCACTTACCAACAATTCCAAATTTAAAATTCAACCAAATTCTCCAAAATTTCGTTTTTCTACTCTAACTTCTACATTTTTCAACCGATTCAACCCATTCCAACTTTCAACTGTTCATCTTTTGCCTACCTATTCCACAACTTCCCACTTACCAAATATTCCAAACTTTCAATTTTGAAATTCACCACAAATTCTCCAAATATTCTACATTTCTCAAGTAATTCAACACGTTTCAACATCGTTCGGCAGCATTCCCCGAAAAAGTTATTCATACATTTCGCCTTCACACGCAATTTCTCCAGAAATTGCAAAATTCTAGTTATTATTATTCTTCTATTTTATTCTCCACACTTTTTTGACACGTTTCAGCTTCCACATAATTCATCCGATTCACTCCATTCCACTTTTCACGTATTCCAAATATTCACGCGACGAGCGCTTCCATTTTTCTCGTTCCGAAAATTTTCCGTTTCCGCAAAATTCCCCAAATTCCGACAAATTTTTCCCCATTCATTCTTAATGGCACATTCGACATTTCACATTTACGTCGTTCCAATTTGAAATTCACATCATTCAGCACATTCTAATCACATTCGGAAGGATTCTCGACATTCCCAAAATTCCCAAATTCGAAAATTTCACGTTTTCACGTTAAAAATTCCGACAAATTTCCACAAAATTTCGTTTTTCAGCTCTAACTTCTACATTTTTCAACCGATTCAACTCGTTCCAACTTTCAACTGTTCATCTTTTGCCTACCTATTCCACAACGTCCCACTTACCAAAAACTTCACATCTTTTATTTTGAAATTCAACCAAAATTCTCTAAAATTTCGTTTTTCTACTCTAATTTCTACATTTTTCAACCGATTCAACCCATTCCAACTTTCAACTGTTCATTATTTTTCTACCGATTCCACAACTTCCCACTTACCAAAAGCTTCACATCTTTTATTTTGAAATTCACACCCAATTCCTTTTCCCTTCTCATTTCTACATTTTTCAACCGATTCAACCCATTCCAACTTTCAACTGTTCATAATTTTTCTACCTATTCCACAACTTCCCACTTACCAAAAACTTCACATCTTTTATTTTGAAATTCACACCCAATTTCCTTTTCCCTTCTCATTTCTACATTTTTCAACCGATTCAACCCATTCCAACTTTCAACTGTTCATCATTTTTCTACCTATTCCACAACTTCCCACTTACCAAAAACTTCACATCTTTTATTTTGAAATTCAACCAAAATTCTTTCAAATTCCGTTTTTGTACTCTAATTTCTACATTTTTCAACCGATTCAACCCATTCCAACTTTCAACTGTTCATCATTTTTCTACCTATTCCACAACTTCCCAAAAACATCACATCTTTTATTTTGAAATTCACACCCAATTCCTTTTTCCCTTCTCATTTCTACATTTTTCAACCGATTCAACCCATTCCAACTTTCAACTGTTCATCATTTTTCTACCTATTCCACAACTTCCCACTTACCAAAAACTTCACATCTTTTATTTTGAAATTCACACCCAATTCCCTTTTCCCTTCTCATTTCTACATTTTTCAACCGATTCAATCCATTCCAACTTTCAACTGTTCATCATTTTTCTACCTATTCCACAACTTCCCACTTACCAAAAACTTCACATCTTTTATTTTGAAATTCACACTCAATTCCCTTTTCCCTTCTCATTTCTACATTTTTCAACCGATTCAACCCATTCCAACTTTCAACTGTTCATCATTTTTCTACCTATTCCACAACTTCCCACTTACAGAAAACTTCACATCTTTTATTTTGAAATTCACACCCAATTCCCTTTTCCCTTCTCATTTCTACATTTTTCAACCGATTCAACCCATTCCAACTTTCAACTGTTCATCATTTTTCGACCTATTCCACAACTTCCCAAAACCTTCACATCTTTTATTTTGAAATTCACACCCAATTCCTTTTTCCCTTCTCATTTCTACATTTTTCAACCGATTCAACCCATTCCAACTTTCAACTGTTCATCATTTTTCGACCTATTCCACAACTTCCCACTTACCAAAAACTTGACATCTTTTATTTTGAAATTCGCCACAAATTCTCCAAATATTCTACATTTCTCAAGTAATTCAACACGTTTCAACATCGTTCGGCAGCATTCCCTGAAGAAGTTATTCATACATTTCGCCTTCACACGCAATTTCTCCAGAAATTGCAAAATTCTAGTTATTATTATTATTCTCTTTTATTCTCCACACTTTTTTGTCCACTTTCATCTTCCACATAATTCATCCGATTCACTCCATTCCACTTTCCACGTATTCCAAATATTCACGCGATGAGCGCTTCCATTTTTCTCGTTCCGAAAATTTTCCGATTCCGCAAAATTCCCAAAATTCCGACAAATTTTTCCCCATCCATTCTTAATGACACATTCGACATTTCACAAAATTTCGTTTTTCACCTCTAACTTCTACATTTTTCAACCGATTCAACCCATTCCAACTTTCAACTGTTCATCTTTTGCCTACCTATTCCACAACTTCCCATTTACCAAAAATTCCAAATTTTCAAATTTGAAATTCAACCAAAATTCTCTCAAATTCCGTTATTCCACTCTAATTTCTACATTTTTCAACCGATTCAACCCATTCCAACTTTCAACTGTTCATCTTTTGCCTACCTATTCCACAACTTCCCACTTACCAAAAATTCCAAATTCTCAAATTTGAAATTCAACCAAAATTCTCTAAAATTTCGTTTTTCTACTCTAATTTCTACATTTTTCGACCGATTCAACCCATTCCAAATGCATTCACCATATGCTTCCCACATTCACTCCCATTCACCCCCACTTCCACTACGCTTACACATTTAACCCTTGACCCCCAATTCCAGTGTGGTGGCCATCTTGGATTGACCCTCAAGTGCCCCCAATGAACCCAAAATGAACCGGAAGTGCCCCAAATCAAACCGAAAGTGACCCCAAATAGACCGGAAGTGACCTCAGGTAAACCGGAAGTGACCCCAAATGTACCGGAAGTGACCTTTTTAGACCGGAAATGACCCCTAATAAACCGGAAGTGACCTCAGACGAACCGGAAGTGACCCAAATTAAACCGGAAGTGACCCAAATAAACCGGAAGTGACCCCAAATAGACCGGAAGTGACCCCAAATAGACCGGAAGTGACCCCAAATAGACCGGAAGTGATCTCTGGTAAACCGGAAGTGACCCCAAATCAAACCGGAAGTGACCAAAAATAAACCGGAAGTGACCTTTTTAGACCGGAAATGACCCCAAATAAACCGGAAGTGACCTCAGCTAAACCGGAAGTGACCTGTTTTAAACCGGAAGTGACCCAAATAAACCGGAAGTGACCCAAATTAGACCGGAAATGACCCGAATCAAGCCGGAAGTGACCTTATTTCAACACTAAGTGCCCCAAATAGCTACATTTGCGCTAACGTCTTCGTTTTTTATCCGATTTAACCCGTTTCAACATTTTTACCCCAAAAGTGAACCTCCTGAGGCCGTTTCTTTGGGTTTTGTTCCAAATTTAGAAAGATTTTGGCGCAATTGCTTTTTTTTATTTTCCCATTCATTCTCTATGGGGATTCAACATTTGCTCTAACTTCTACATTTTTTAACTGATTCAACCCGTTCCAACTTTCAACTGTTCATCTTTTGCCTACCTATTCCACAACTTCCCACTTACCAACAATTCCAAATTTAAAATTCAACCAAATTCTCCAAAATTTCGTTTTTCTACTCTAACTTCTACATTTTTCAACCGATTCAACCCATTCCAACTTTCAACTGTTCATCTTTTGCCTACCTATTCCACAACTTCCCACTTACCAAATATTCCAAACTTTCAATTTTGAAATTCACCACAAATTCTCCAAATATTCTACATTTCTCAAGTAATTCAACACGTTTCAACATCGTTCGGCAGCATTCCCCGAAAAAGTTATTCATACATTTCGCCTTCACACGCAATTTCTCCAGAAATTGCAAAATTCTAGTTATTATTATTCTTCTATTTTATTCTCCACACTTTTTTGACACGTTTCAGCTTCCACATAATTCATCCGATTCACTCCATTCCACTTTTCACGTATTCCAAATATTCACGCGACGAGCGCTTCCATTTTTCTCGTTCCGAAAATTTTCCGTTTCCGCAAAATTCCCCAAATTCCGACAAATTTTTCCCCATTCATTCTTAATGGCACATTCGACATTTCACATTTACGTCGTTCCAATTTGAAATTCACATCATTCAGCACATTCTAATCACATTCGGAAGGATTCTCGACATTCCCAAAATTCCCAAATTCGAAAATTTCACGTTTTCACGTTAAAAATTCCGACAAATTTCCACAAAATTTCGTTTTTCAGCTCTAACTTCTACATTTTTCAACCGATTCAACTCGTTCCAACTTTCAACTGTTCATCTTTTGCCTACCTATTCCACAACGTCCCACTTACCAAAAACTTCACATCTTTTATTTTGAAATTCAACCAAAATTCTCTAAAATTTCGTTTTTCTACTCTAATTTCTACATTTTTCAACCGATTCAACCCATTCCAACTTTCAACTGTTCATTATTTTTCTACCGATTCCACAACTTCCCACTTACCAAAAGCTTCACATCTTTTATTTTGAAATTCACACCCAATTCCTTTTCCCTTCTCATTTCTACATTTTTCAACCGATTCAACCCATTCCAACTTTCAACTGTTCATAATTTTTCTACCTATTCCACAACTTCCCACTTACCAAAAACTTCACATCTTTTATTTTGAAATTCACACCCAATTTCCTTTTCCCTTCTCATTTCTACATTTTTCAACCGATTCAACCCATTCCAACTTTCAACTGTTCATCATTTTTCTACCTATTCCACAACTTCCCACTTACCAAAAACTTCACATCTTTTATTTTGAAATTCAACCAAAATTCTTTCAAATTCCGTTTTTGTACTCTAATTTCTACATTTTTCAACCGATTCAACCCATTCCAACTTTCAACTGTTCATCATTTTTCTACCTATTCCACAACTTCCCAAAAACATCACATCTTTTATTTTGAAATTCACACCCAATTCCTTTTTCCCTTCTCATTTCTACATTTTTCAACCGATTCAACCCATTCCAACTTTCAACTGTTCATCATTTTTCTACCTATTCCACAACTTCCCACTTACCAAAAACTTCACATCTTTTATTTTGAAATTCACACCCAATTCCCTTTTCCCTTCTCATTTCTACATTTTTCAACCGATTCAATCCATTCCAACTTTCAACTGTTCATCATTTTTCTACCTATTCCACAACTTCCCACTTACCAAAAACTTCACATCTTTTATTTTGAAATTCACACTCAATTCCCTTTTCCCTTCTCATTTCTACATTTTTCAACCGATTCAACCCATTCCAACTTTCAACTGTTCATCATTTTTCTACCTATTCCACAACTTCCCACTTACAGAAAACTTCACATCTTTTATTTTGAAATTCACACCCAATTCCCTTTTCCCTTCTCATTTCTACATTTTTCAACCGATTCAACCCATTCCAACTTTCAACTGTTCATCATTTTTCGACCTATTCCACAACTTCCCAAAACCTTCACATCTTTTATTTTGAAATTCACACCCAATTCCTTTTTCCCTTCTCATTTCTACATTTTTCAACCGATTCAACCCATTCCAACTTTCAACTGTTCATCATTTTTCGACCTATTCCACAACTTCCCACTTACCAAAAACTTGACATCTTTTATTTTGAAATTCGCCACAAATTCTCCAAATATTCTACATTTCTCAAGTAATTCAACACGTTTCAACATCGTTCGGCAGCATTCCCTGAAGAAGTTATTCATACATTTCGCCTTCACACGCAATTTCTCCAGAAATTGCAAAATTCTAGTTATTATTATTATTCTTCTATTTTATTCTCCACACTTTTTCGACACGTTTCATCTTCCACATAATTCATCCGATTCACTCCATTCCACTTTTCACGTATTCCAAATATTCACGCGACGAGCGCTTCCATTTTTCTCGTTCCGAAAATTTACCGATTCCGCAAAATTCCCAAAATTCCGACAAATTTTTCCCCATTCATTCTTAATGGCACATTCTACATTTCACATTTACGTCGTTCCAATTTCAAATTCACATCATTCAACACATTCTAATCACATTCGGAAGGATTCTCGACATTCCCAAAATTCCCAAATTCGAAAATTTCACGTTTTCACGTTAAAAATTCCGACAAATTTTCACAAAATTTCGTTTTTCACCTCTAACTTCTACATTTTTCAACCGATTCAACTCGTTCAAACTTTCAACTGTTCATCCTTTGCCTACCTATTCCACAACGTCCCACTTACCAAAAACTTCACATCTTTTATTTTGAAATTCAACCAAAATTCTCTAAAATTTCGTTTTTCTACTCTAATTTCTACATTTTTCAACCGATTCAACCCATTCCAACTTTCAACTGTTCATTATTTTTCTACCGATTCCACAACTTCCCACTTACCAAAAGCTTCACATCTTTTATTTTGAAATTCACACCCAATTCCCTTTCCCTTCTCATTTCTACATTTTTCAACCGATTCAACCCATTCCAACTTTCAACTGTTCATCATTTTTCGACCTATTCCACAACTTCCCATTTGCCAAAAACTTCACATCTTTTATTTTGAAATTCACACCCAATTCCCTTTTCCCTTCTCATTTCTACATTTTTCAACCGATTCAACCCATTCCAACTTTCAACTGTTCATCATTTTTCTACCTATTCCACAACTTCCCACTTACCAAAAATTTCACATCTTTTATTTTGAAATTCAACCAAGATTCTCTCAAATTCCGTTTTTGTACTCTAATTTCTACATTTTTCAACCGATTCAACCCATTCCAACTTTCAACTGTTCATCATGTTTCTACCTATTCCACAACTTCCCAAAAACTTCACATCTTTTATTTTGAAATTCACACCCAATTCCTTTTTCCCTTCTCATTTCTACATTTTTCAACCGATTCAACCCATTCCAACTTTCAACTGTTCATCATTTTTCTACCTATTCCACAACTTCCCACTTACCAAAAACTTCAATTCTTTTATTTTGAAATTCACACCTAATTCCCTTTTCCCTTCTCATTTCTACATTTTTCAACCGATTCAACCCATTCCAACTTTCAACTGTTCATCATTTTTCTACCTATTCCACAACTTCCCACTTACCAAAAACTTCACATCTTTTATTTTGAAATTCACACCCAATTCCCTTTTCCCTTCTCATTTCTACATTTTTCAACCGATTCAACCCATTCCAACTTTCAACTGTTCATCATTTTTCGACCTATTCCACAACTTCCCACTTACCAAAAACTTCACATCTTTTATTTTGAAATTCACACCCAATTTCCTTTTCCCTTCTCATTTCTACATTTTTCAACCGATTCAACCCATTCCAACTTTCAACTGTTCATCATTTTTCTACCTATTCCACAACTTCCCACTTACCAAAAACTTCACATCTTTTATTTTGAAATTCAACCAAAATTCTCTCAAATTCCGTTTTTGTACTCTAATTTCTACATTTTTCAACCGATTCAACCCATTCCAACTTTCAACTGTTCATCATTTTTCTACCTATTCCACAACTTCCCAAATACTTCACATCTTTTATTTTGAAATTCACACCCAATTCCTTTTTCCCTTCTCATTTCTACATTTTTCAACCGATTCAACCCATTCAAACTTTCAACTGTTCATCATTTTTCTACCTATTCCACAACTTCCCACTTACCAAAATCTTCACATCTTTTATTTTTAAATTCACACCCAATTCCCTTTTCCCTTCTCATTTCTACATTTTTCAACCGATTCAACCCATTCCAACTTTCAACTGTTCTTCATTTTTCTACCTATTCCACAACTTCCCACTTACCAAAAACTTCACATCTTTTATTTTGAAATTCACACCCAATTCCCTTTTCCCTTCTCATTTCTACATTTTTCAACCGATTCAACCCATTCCAACTTTCAACTGTTCATCATTTTTCTACCTATTCCACAACTTCCCACTTACCAAAAACTTCCCATCTTTTATTTTGAAATTCACACTCAATTCCTTTTCCCTTCTCATTTCTACATTTTTCAACCGATTCAACCCATTCCAACTTTCAACTGTTCATCACTTTTCTACCTATTCCACAACTTCCCACTTACCAAAAACTTCACATCTTTTATTTTGAAATTCACACCCAATTCCCTTTTCCCTTCTAATTTCTACATTTTTCAACCCATTCAACCCATTCCAACTTTCAACTGTTCATCATTTTTCGACCTATTCCACAACTTCCCAAAACCTTCACATCTTTTATTTTGAAATTCACACCCAATTACTTTTTCCCTTCTCATTTCTACATTTTTCAACCGATTCAACCCATTCCAACTTTCAACTGTTCATCATTTTTCGACCTATTCCACAACTTCCCACTTACCAAAAACTTCACATCTTTTATTTTGAAATTCGCCACAAATTCTCCAAATATTCTACATTTCTCAAGTAATTCAACACGTTTCAACATCGTTCGGCAGCATTCCCCGAAGAAGTTATTCATACATTTCGCCTTCACACGCAATTTCTCCAGAAATTGCAAAATTCTAGTTATTATTATTATTATTCTCTTTTATTCTCCACACTTTTTTGTCCACTTTCATCTTCCACATAATTCATCCGATTCACTCCATTCCACTTTCCACGTATTCCAAATATTCACGCGATGAGCGCTTCCATTTTTCTCGTTCCGAAAATTTTCCGATTCCGCAAAATTCCCAAAATTCCGACAAATTTTTCCCCATCCATTCTTAATGGCACATTCGACATTTCACAAAATTTCGTTTTTCACCTCTAACTTCTACATTTTTCAACCGATTCAACCCATTCCAACTTTCAACTGTTCATCTTTTGCCTACCTATTCCACAACTTCCCACTTACCAAAAATTCCAAATTTTCAAATTTGAAATTCAACCAAAATTCTCTCAAATTCTGTTTTTCTACTCTAATTTCTACATTTTTCAACCGATTCAACCCATTCCAACTTTCAACTGTTCATCTTTTGCCTACCTATTCCACAACTTCCCACTTACCAAAAATTCCAAATTTTCAAATTTGAAATTCAACCAAAATTCTCCAAAATTCAGTTTTTCCACTCTAATTTCTACATTTTTCAACCGATTCAACCCATTCCAACTTTCAACTGTTCATCTTTTGCCTACCTATTCCACAACTTCCCACTTACCAAAAATTCCGAACTTTCACATTTGAAATTCAACCAAATTCTCCAAAATTTCGTTTTTCCACTCTAATTTCTACATTTTTCGACCGATTCAACCCATTCCACATTTATTCCCTTTACTCATCTTATGCTTACCACATTCACTCCCATTCACCCCCACTTCCACTATGCTCACACAATTCAACCCTTGACCCCCAATTCCAGTGTGGCGGCCATCTTGGATGACCCTGAAGTGCCACCAATGAACCCAGAATGAACCGGAAGTGCCCCAAATCAAACCGAAAGTGACCCCAAATAGACCGGAAGTGACCTCAGGTAAACCGGAAGTGACCCCAAATCAAACCGGAAGTGACCCCAAATGTACCGGAAGTGACCTTTTTAGACCGGAAATGACCCCTAATAAACCGGAAGTGACCTCAGACGAACCGGAAGTGACCCAAATTAAACCGGAAGTGACCCAAATAAACCGGAAGTGGCCCCAAATAGACCGGAAGTGACCCCAAATAGACCGGAAGTGGCCTCTGGTAAACCGGAAGTGACCCCAAATCAAACCGGAAGTGACCCCAAATGAACCGGAAGTGACCTTTTTAGACCGGAAATGACCCCAAATAAACCGGAAGTGACCTCAGCTTAACCGGAAGTGACCAGTTTTAAACCGGAAGTGACCCAAATAAACCGGAAGTGACCCAAACTAGACCGGAAGTGACCCAAATCAAACCGGAAGTGACCTTATTTCAACACTGAGTGGCCCAAATAGCTACATTTGCGCTAACTTTTTCGTTTTTTTTCTGATTTAACCCGTTTCAACATTTTTACCCCAAAAGTGAACCTCCTGAGGCCGTTTTTTTTTTTTGTTTCCAAATTTAGAAAGATTTTGGCGCAATTGCTTTTTTTTTTTTTCCCATTCATTCTCTATGGGGATTCAACATTTGCTCTAACTTCTACATTTTTTAACTGATTCAACTCGTTCCAACTTTCAACTGTACATCTTTTGCCTACCTATTCCACAACTTCCCACTTACCAAAAATTCCAAATTCGAAATTCAACCAAATTCTCCAAAATTTCGTTTTTCTACTCTAATTTCTACATTTTTCAACCGATTCAACCCATTCCAACTTTCAACTGTTCATCTTTTGCCTACCTATTCCACAACTTCCCACTTACCAAATATTCCAAACTTTCGATTTTGAAATTCACCACAAATTCTCCAAATATTCTACATTTCTCAAGTAATTCAACACGTTTCAACATCGTTCGGCAGCATTCCCCGAAAAAGTTATTCATACATTTCGCCTTCACACGCAATTTCTCCAGAAATTGCAAAATTCTAGTTATTATTATTATTATTCTCTTTTATTCTCCACACTTTTTTGTCCACTTTCATCTTCCACATAATTCATCCGATTCACTCCATTCCACTTTCCACGTATTCCAAATATTCACGCGATGAGCGCTTCCATTTTTCTCGTTCCGAAAATTTTCCGATTCCGCAAAATTCCCAAAATTCCGACAAATTTTTCCCCATCCATTCTTAATGGCACATTCGACATTTCACAAAATTTCGTTTTTCACCTCTAACTTCTACATTTTTCAACCGATTCAACCCATTCCAACTTTCAACTGTTCATCTTTTGCCTACCTATTCCACAACTTCCCACTTACCAAAAATTCCAAATTTTCAAATTTGAAATTCAACCAAAATTCTCTCAAATTCTGTTTTTCTACTCTAATTTCTACATTTTTCAACCGATTCAACCCATTCCAACTTTCAACTGTTCATCTTTTGCCTACCTATTCCACAACTTCCCACTTACCAAAAATTCCAAATTTTCAAATTTGAAATTCAACCAAAATTCTCCAAAATTCAGTTTTTCCACTCTAATTTCTACATTTTTCAACCGATTCAACCCATTCCAACTTTCAACTGTTCATCTTTTGCCTACCTATTCCACAACTTCCCACTTACCAAAAATTCCGAACTTTCACATTTGAAATTCAACCAAATTCTCCAAAATTTCGTTTTTCCACTCTAATTTCTACATTTTTCGACCGATTCAACCCATTCCACATTTATTCCCTTTACTCATCTTATGCTTACCACATTCACTCCCATTCACCCCCACTTCCACTATGCTCACACAATTCAACCCTTGACCCCCAATTCCAGTGTGGCGGCCATCTTGGATGACCCTGAAGTGCCACCAATGAACCCAGAATGAACCGGAAGTGCCCCAAATCAAACCGAAAGTGACCCCAAATAGACCGGAAGTGACCTCAGGTAAACCGGAAGTGACCCCAAATCAAACCGGAAGTGACCCCAAATGTACCGGAAGTGACCTTTTTAGACCGGAAATGACCCCTAATAAACCGGAAGTGACCTCAGACGAACCGGAAGTGACCCAAATTAAACCGGAAGTGACCCAAATAAACCGGAAGTGGCCCCAAATAGACCGGAAGTGACCCCAAATAGACCGGAAGTGGCCTCTGGTAAACCGGAAGTGACCCCAAATCAAACCGGAAGTGACCCCAAATGAACCGGAAGTGACCTTTTTAGACCGGAAATGACCCCAAATAAACCGGAAGTGACCTCAGCTTAACCGGAAGTGACCAGTTTTAAACCGGAAGTGACCCAAATAAACCGGAAGTGACCCAAACTAGACCGGAAGTGACCCAAATCAAACCGGAAGTGACCTTATTTCAACACTGAGTGGCCCAAATAGCTACATTTGCGCTAACTTTTTCGTTTTTTTTCTGATTTAACCCGTTTCAACATTTTTACCCCAAAAGTGAACCTCCTGAGGCCGTTTTTTTTTTTTGTTTCCAAATTTAGAAAGATTTTGGCGCAATTGCTTTTTTTTTTTTTCCCATTCATTCTCTATGGGGATTCAACATTTGCTCTAACTTCTACATTTTTTAACTGATTCAACTCGTTCCAACTTTCAACTGTACATCTTTTGCCTACCTATTCCACAACTTCCCACTTACCAAAAATTCCAAATTCGAAATTCAACCAAATTCTCCAAAATTTCGTTTTTCTACTCTAATTTCTACATTTTTCAACCGATTCAACCCATTCCAACTTTCAACTGTTCATCTTTTGCCTACCTATTCCACAACTTCCCACTTACCAAATATTCCAAACTTTCGATTTTGAAATTCACCACAAATTCTCCAAATATTCTACATTTCTCAAGTAATTCAACACGTTTCAACATCGTTCGGCAGCATTCCCCGAAAAAGTTATTCATACATTTCGCCTTCACACGCAATTTCTCCAGAAATTGCAAAATTCTAGTTATTATTATTATTCTCTTTTATTCTCCACACTTTTTTGTCCACTTTCATCTTCCACATAATTCATCCGATTCACTCCATTCCACTTTCCACGTATTCCAAATATTCACGCGATGAGCGCTTCCATTTTTCTCGTTCCGAAAATTTTCCGATTCCGCAAAATTCCCAGAATTCCGACAAATTTTTCCCCATCCATTCTTAATGGCACATTCGACATTTCACAAAATTTCGTTTTTCACCTCTAACTTCTACATTTTTCAACCGATTCAACCCATTCCAACTTTCAACTGTTCATCTTTTGCCTACCTATTCCACAACTTCCCACTTACCAAAAATTCCAAATTTTCAAATTTGAAATTCAACCAAAATTCTCTCAAATTCCGTTTTTCTACTCTAATTTCTACATTTTTCAACCGATTCAACCCATTCCAACTTTCAACTGTTCATCTTTTGCCTACCTATTCCACAACTTCCCACTTACCAAAAATTCCAAATTTTCAAATTTGAAATTCAACCAAAATTCTCCAAAATTCAGTTTTTCCACTCTAATTTCTACATTTTTCAACCGATTCAACCCATTCCAACTTTCAACTGTTCATCTTTTGCCTACCTATTCCACAACTTCCCACTTACCAAAAATTCCGAACTTTCACGTTTGAAATTCAACCAAATTCTCCAAAATTTCGTTTTTCCACTCTAATTTCTACATTTTTCGACCGATTCAACCCATTCCACATTTATTCCCTTTATTCATCTTATGCTTACCACATTCACTCCCATTCACCCCCACTTCCACTATGCTTACACAATTCAACCCTTGACCCCCAATTCCAGTGTGGCGGCCATCTTGGATGACCCTGAAGTGCCACCAATGAACCCAGAATGAACCGGAAGTGCCCCAAATCAAACCGAAAGTGACCCCAAATAGACCGGAAGTGACCTCAGGTAAACCGGAAGTGACCCCAAATCAAACCGGAAGTGACCCCAAATGTACCGGAAGTGACCTTTTTAGACCGGAAATGACCCCTAATAAACCGGAAGTGACCTCAGACGAACCGGAAGTGACCCAAATTAAACCGGAAGTGACCCAAATAAACCGGAAGTGACCCCAAATAGACCGGAAGTGACCCCAAATAGACCGGAAGTGACCTCTGGTAAACCGGAAGTGACCCCAAATCAAACCGGAAGTGACCCCAAATGAACCGGAAGTGACCTTTTTAGACCGGAAATGACCCCAAATAAACCGGAAGTGACCTCAGCTGAACCGGAAGTGACCTGTTTTAAACCGGAAGTGACCCAAATAAACCGGAAGTGACCCAAACTAGACCGGAAGTCACCTGAATCAAACCGGAAGTGACTATATTTTAACACTGAGTGGCCCAAATAGCTACATTTGCGCTAACTTTTTCGTTTTTTGTCTGATTTAACCCGTTTCAACATTTTTACCCCAAAAGTGAACCTCCTGAGGCCGTTTTTTTGTTTTGTTCCAAATTTAGAAAGATTTTGGCGCAATTGCTTTTTTTTATTTACCCATTTATTCTCTATGGGGATTCAACATTTGCTCTAACTTCTACATTTTTTAACTGATTCAACCCGTTCCAACTTTCAACTGTACATCTACCTATTCTACAACTTCCCACTTACCAAAAATTCCAAATTCGAAATTCAACCAAATTCTCCAAAATTTCGTTTTTCTACACTAATTTCTACATTTTTCAACCGATTCAACCCATTCCAACTTTCAGCTGTTCATCTTTTGCCTACCTATTCCACAACTTCCCACTTACCAAATATTCCAAACTTTCAATTTTGAAATTCACCACAAATTCTCCAAATATTCTACATTTCTCAAGTAATTCAACACGTTTCAACATCGTTCGGCAGCATTCCCCGAAAAAGTTATTCATACATTTCGCCTTCACACGCAATTTCTCCAGAAATTGCAAAATTCTAGTTATTATTATTATTATATTTTATTCTCCTCACTTTTTTGTCCCGCTTCTTCTTTCACAAAATTCATCCGATTCACTCCATTCCACTTTTCACGTATTCCAAATATTCAGGAAAGGGTGGCTTGTATTTTTCTCATTCCGAAAATTTTCCGATTCCGCAAAATTCCCAAAATTCCGACAAATTTTTCCCCATCCATTCTTAATGGCACATTCGACATTTCACAAAATTTCGTTTTTCACCTCTAACTTCTACATTTTTCAACCGATTCAACCCATTCCAACTTTCAACTGTTCATCTTTTGCCTACCTATTCCACAACTTCCCACTTACCAAAAATTCCAAATTTTCAAATTTGAAATTCAACCAAAATTCTCTCAAATTCCGTTATTCCACTCTAATTTCTACATTTTTCAACCGATTCAACCCGTTCCAACTTTCAACTGTTCATCTTTTGCCTACCTATTCCACAACTTCCCACTTACCAAAAATTCCAAATTCTCAAATTTGAAATTCAACCAAAATTCTCTAAAATTTCGTTTTTCTACTCTAATTTCTACATTTTTCGACCGATTCAACCCATTCCAAATGCATTCACCTTATGCTTCCCACATTCACTCCCATTCACCCCCACTTCCACTATGCTTACACATTCAACCCTTGACCCCCAATTCCAGTGTGGCGGCCATCTTGGATTGACCCTCAAGTGCCCCCAATGAACCCAAAATGAACCGGAAGTGCCCCAAATCAAACCGAAAGTGACCCCAAATAGACCTGAAGTGACCTCAGGTAAACCGGAAGTGACCCCAAATCAAACCGGAAGTGACCCCAAATGTACCGGAAGTGACCCTTTTAGACCGGAAATGACCCCTAATAAACCGGAAGTGACCACAGACGAACCGGAAGTGACCCAAATTAAACCGGAAGTGACCCAAATAAACCGGAAGTGACCCCAAATAGACCGGAAGTGACCCCAAATAGACCGGAAGTTACCTCTGGTAAACCGGAAGTGACCCCAAATCAAACCGGAAGTGACCCCAAATGTACCGGAAGTGACCCTTTTAGACCGGAAATGACCCCTAATAAACCGGAAGTGACCACAGACGAACCGGAAGTGACACAAATTAAACCGGAAGTGACCCAAATAAACCGGAAGTGACCCTAAATAGACCGGAAGTGACCCCAAATAGACCGGAAGTGACCTCTGGTAAACCGGAAGTGACCCCAAATCAAACCGGAAGTGACCCCAAATGAACCGGAAGTTACCTTTTTAGACCGGAAATGACCCCAAATAAACCGGAAGTGACCTCAGCTAAACCGGAAGTGACCTGTTTTAAACCGGAAGTGACCCAAATAAACCGGAAGTGACCCAAATTAGACCGGAAATGACCCGAATCAAGCCGGAAGTGACCTTATTTCAACACTAAGTTCCCCAAATAGCTACATTTGCGCTAACGTCTTCGTTTTTTGTCCGATTTAACCCGTTTCAACATTTTTACCCCAAAAGTGAACCTCCTGAGGCTGTTTTTTTTTGTTTTGTTCCAAATTTAGAAAGATTTTGGCGCAATTGCTTTTTTTTATTTTCCCATTCATTCTCTATGGGGATTCAACATTTGCTCTAACTTCTACATTTTTTAACTGATTCAACCCGTTCCAACTTTCAACTGTACATCTTTTGCCTACCTATTCCACAACTTCCCACTTACCAAAAATTCGAAATTCAACCAAATTCTCCAAAATTTCGTTTTTCTACTCTAATTTCTACATTTTTCAACCGATTCAACCCATTCCAACTTTCAACTGTTCATCTTTTGCCTACCTATTCCACAACTTCCCACTTACCAAATATTCCAAACTTTCAATTTTGAAATTCACTACAAATTCTCCAAATATTCTACATTTCTCAAGTAATTGAACACGTTTCAACATCGTTCGGCAGCATTCCCCGAAAAAGTTATTCATACATTTCGCCTTCACACGCAATTTCTCCAGAAATTGCAAAATTCTAGTTGTGTGAAGGCGAAGGCCTTCACACTTATGTTATTCTACTCCATTCACTTTATTATTATTATTTTTATATTTTATTCTCCTCACTTTTTTGTCCCGCTTCTTCTTTCACAAAATTCACCCGATTCACTCCATTCCACTTTTCACGTATTCCAAATATTCAGGAAAGGGTGGCTTGTATTTTTCTCATTCCGAACATTTTCCGATTCCGCAAAATTCCCCAAATTCCGACAAATTTTTCCCCATTCATTCTTAATGGCACATTCGACATTTCACGTTTACGTCGTTCCAATTTGAAATTCACATCATTCAGCACATTCTAATCACATTCGGAAGGATTCTCGACATTCCCAAAATTCCCAAATTCAAAAATTTCACGTTTTCACGTTAAAAATTCCGACAAATTTTCACAAAATTTCGTTTTTCAGCTCTAACTTCTACATTTTTCAACCGATTCAACTCGTTCCAACTTTCAACTGTTCATCTTTTGCCTACCTATTCCACAACGTCCCACTTCCCAAAAACTTCACATCTTTTATTTTGAAATTCAACCAAAATTCTCTAAAATTTCGTTTTTCCACTCTAATTTCTACATTTTTCAACCGATTCAACCCATTCCAACTTTCAACTGTTCATTACTTTTCTACCGATTCCACAACTTCCCACTTACCAAAAGCTTCACATCTTTTATTTTGAAATTCACACCCAATTCCTTTTCCCTTCTCATTTCTACATTTTTCAACCGATTCAACCCATTCTAACTTTCAACTGTTCATCATTTTTCTACCTATTCCACAACTTCCCACTAACCAAAAACTTCACATCTTTTATTTTGAAATTCACACCCAATTTCCTTTTCCCTTCTCATTTCTACATTTTTCAACCGATTCAACCCATTCCAACTTTCAACTGTTCATCATTTTTCTACCTATTCCACAACTTCCCACTTACCAAAAACTTCACATCTTTTATTTTGAAATTCAACCAAAATTCTCTCAAATTCCGTTTTTGTACTCTAATTTCTACATTTTTCAACCGATTCAACCCATTCCAACTTTCTACTGTTCATCATTTTTCTACCTATTCCACAACTTCCCAAATACTTCACATCTTTTATTTTGAAATTCACACCCAATTCCTTTTTCCCTTCTCATTTCTACATTTTTCAACCGATTCAACCCATTCCAACTTTCAACTGTTCATCATTTTTCTACCTATTCCACAACTTCCCACTTACCAAAAACTTCACATCTTTTATTTTGAAATTCACACCCAATTCCCTTTTCCCTTCTCATTTCTACATTTTTCAACCGATTCAACCCATTCCAACTTTCAACTGTTCATCATTTTTCTACCTATTCCACAACTTCCCACTTACCAAAAACTTCACATCTTTTATTTTGAAATTCACACTCAATTCCCTTTTCCCTTCTCATTTCTACATTTTTCAACCGATTCAACCCATTCCAACTTTCAACTGTTCATCATTTTTCTACCTATTCCACAACTTCCCACTTACCAAAAACTTCACATCTTTTATTTTGAAATTCACACCCAATTCCCTTTTCCCTTCTCATTTCTACATTTTTCAACCGATTCAACCCATTCCAACTTTCAACTGTTCATCATTTTTCTACCTATTCCACAACTTCCCACTTACCAAAAATTTTCACATCTTTTATTTTGAAATTCACACCCAATTCCCTTTTCCCTTCTCATTTCTACATTTTTCAACCGATTCAACCCATTCCAACTTTCAACTGTTCATCATTTTTCTACCTATTCCACAACTTCCCACTTACCAAAAACTTCACATCTTTTATTTTGAAATTCACACTCAATTCCCTTTTCCCTTCTCATTTCTACATTTTTCAACCGATTCAACCCATTCCAACTTTCAACTGTTCATCATTTTTCTACCTATTCCACAACTTCCCACTTACCAAAAACTTCACATCTTTTATTTTGAAATTCACACCCAATTCCCTTTTCCCTTCTCATTTCTACATTTTTCAACCGATTCAACCCATTCCAACTTTCAACTGTTCATCATTTTTCTACCTATTCCACAACTTCCCACTTACCAAAAACTTCACATCTTTTATTTTGAAATTCACACCCAATTCCCTTTTCCCTTCTCATTTCTACATTTTTCAACCGATTCAACCCATTCCAACTTTCAACTGTTCATCATTTTTCGACCTATTCCACAACTTCCCAAAACCTTCACATCTTTTATTTTGAAATTCACACCCAATTCCTTTTTCCCTTCTCATTTCTACATTTTTCAACCGATTCAACCCATTCCAACTTTCAACTGTTCATCATTTTTCTACCTATTCCACAACTTACCAAAAACTTCACATCTTTTATTTTGAAATTCACCACAAATTCTCCAAATATTCTACATTTCTCAAGTAATTCAACACGTTTCAACATCGTTCGGCAGCATTCCCCGAAAAAGTTATTCATACATTTCGCCTTCACACGCAATTTCTCCAGAAATTGCAAAATTCTAGTTATTATTATTCTTCTATTTTATTCTCCTCACTTTTTTGTCCCGTTTCATCTTTCACATAATTCATCCGATTCACTCCATTCCACTTTTCACGTATTCCAAATATTCAGGAAAGGGTGGCTTGTATTTTTCTCATTCCGAAAATTTTCCGATTCCGCAAAATTCCCAAAATTCCGACAAATTTTTCCCCATCCATTCTTAATGGCACATTCGACATTTCACAAAATTTCGTTTTTCACCTCTAACTTCTACATTTTTCAACCGATTCAACCCATTCCAACTTTCAACTGTTCATCTTTTGCCTACCTATTCCACAACTTCCCACTTACCAAAAATTCCAAATTTTCAAATTTGAAATTCAACCAAAATTCTCTCAAATTCCGTTATTCCACTCTAATTTCTACATTTTTCAACCGATTCAACCCGTTCCAACTTTCAACTGTTCATCTTTTGCCTACCTATTCCACAACTTCCCACTTACCAAAAGTTCCAAATTTTCAAATTTGAAATTCAACCAAAATTCTCTCAAATTCCGTTATTCCACTCTAATTTCTACATTTTTCAACCGATTCAACCCGTTCCAACTTTCAACTGTTCATCTTTTGCCTACCTATTCCACAACTTCCCACTTACCAAAAATTCCAAATTCTCAAATTTGAAATTCAACCAAAATTCTCTAAAATTTCGTTTTTCTACTCTAATTTCTACATTTTTCGACCGATTCAACCCATTCCACATTTATTCCCCTTATTCACCTTATGCTTACCACATTCACTCCCATTCACCCCCACTTCCACTATGCTTCCCACATTCACTCCCATTCACCCCCACTTCCACTATGCTTACACAATTCAACCCTTGACCCCCAATTCCAGTGTGGCGGCCATCTTGGATGACCCTGAAGTGCCACCAATGAACCCAGAATGAACCGGAAGTGCCCCAAATCAAACCGAAAGTGACCCCAAATAGACCGGAAGTGACCTCAGGTAAACCGGAAGTGACCCCAAATCAAACCGGAAGTGACCCCAAATGTACAGGAAGTGACCTTTTTAGACCGGAAATGACCCCTAATAAACCGGAAGTGACCTCAGACGAACCGGAAGTGACCCAAATTAAACCGGAAGTGACCCAAATAAACCGGAAGTGACGCCAAATAGACCGGAAGTTACCCCAAATAGACCGGAAGTGACCTCTGGTAAACCGGAAGTGACCCCAAATCAAACCGGAAGTGACCCCAAATGAACCGGAAGTGACCTTTTTAGACCAGAAATGACCCCAAATAAACCGGGTGACCTCAGCTAAACCGGAAGTGACCTGTTTTAAACCGGAAGTGACCCAAATAAACCGGAAGTGACCCAAACTAGACCGGAAGTGACCCGAATCAAGCCGGAAGTGACCTTATTTCAACACTAAGTGCCCCAAATAGCTACATTTGCGCTAACGTCTTCGTTTTTTGTCCGATTTAACCCGTTTCAACATTTTTACCCCAAAAGTGAACCTCCTGAGGCCGTTTTTTTTGGTTTTGTTCCAAATTTAGAAAGATTTTGGCGCAATTGCTTTTTTTTATTTTCCCATTCATTCTCTATGGGGATTCAACATTTGCTCTAACTTCTACATTTTTTAACTGATTCAACCCGTTCCAACTTTCAACTGTTCATCTTTTGCCTACCTATTCCACAACTTCCCACTTACCAACAATTCCAAATTTAAAATTCAACCAAATTCTCCAAAATTTCCTTTTTCTACTCTAACTTCTACATTTTTCTACCGATTCAACCCATTCCAACTTTCAACTGTTCATCTTTTGCCTACCTATTCCACAACTTCCCACTTACCAAATATTCCAAACTTTCAATTTTGAAATTCACCACAAATTCTCCAAATATTCTACATTTCTCAAGTAATTCAACACGTTTCAACATCGTTCGGCAGCATTCCCCGAAAAAGTTATTCATACATTTCGCCTTCACACGCAATTTCTCCAGAAATTGCAAAATTCTAGTTATTATTATTCTTCTATTTTATTCTCCTCACTTTTTTGTCCCGTTTCATCTTTCACATAATTCATCCGATTCACTCCATTCCACTTTTCACGTATTCCAAATATTCAGGAAAGGGTGGCTTGTATTTTTCTCATTCCGAAAATTTTCCGATTCCGCAAAATTCCCAAAATTCCGACAAATTTTTCCCCATCCATTCTTAATGGCACATTCGACATTTCACAAAATTTCGTTTTTCACCTCTAACTTCTACATTTTTCAACCGATTCAACCCATTCCAACTTTCAACTGTTCATCTTTTGCCTACCTATTCCACAACTTCCCACTTACCAAAAATTCCAAATTTTCAAATTTGAAATTCAACCAAAATTCTCTCAAATTCCGTTATTCCACTCTAATTTCTACATTTTTCAACCGATTCAACCCGTTCCAACTTTCAACTGTTCATCTTTTGCCTACCTATTCCACAACTTCCCACTTACCAAAAGTTCCAAATTTTCAAATTTGAAATTCAACCAAAATTCTCTCAAATTCCGTTATTCCACTCTAATTTCTACATTTTTCAACCGATTCAACCCGTTCCAACTTTCAACTGTTCATCTTTTGCCTACCTATTCCACAACTTCCCACTTACCAAAAATTCCAAATTCTCAAATTTGAAATTCAACCAAAATTCTCTAAAATTTCGTTTTTCTACTCTAATTTCTACATTTTTCGACCGATTCAACCCATTCCACATTTATTCCCCTTATTCACCTTATGCTTACCACATTCACTCCCATTCACCCCCACTTCCACTATGCTTCCCACATTCACTCCCATTCACCCCCACTTCCACTATGCTTACACAATTCAACCCTTGACCCCCAATTCCAGTGTGGCGGCCATCTTGGATGACCCTGAAGTGCCACCAATGAACCCAGAATGAACCGGAAGTGCCCCAAATCAAACCGAAAGTGACCCCAAATAGACCGGAAGTGACCTCAGGTAAACCGGAAGTGACCCCAAATCAAACCGGAAGTGACCCCAAATGTACAGGAAGTGACCTTTTTAGACCGGAAATGACCCCTAATAAACCGGAAGTGACCTCAGACGAACCGGAAGTGACCCAAATTAAACCGGAAGTGACCCAAATAAACCGGAAGTGACGCCAAATAGACCGGAAGTTACCCCAAATAGACCGGAAGTGACCTCTGGTAAACCGGAAGTGACCCCAAATCAAACCGGAAGTGACCCCAAATGAACCGGAAGTGACCTTTTTAGACCAGAAATGACCCCAAATAAACCGGAAGTGACCTCAGCTAAACCGGAAGTGACCTGTTTTAAACCGGAAGTGACCCAAATAAACCGGAAGTGACCCAAACTAGACCGGAAGTGACCCGAATCAAGCCGGAAGTGACCTTATTTCAACACTAAGTGCCCCAAATAGCTACATTTGCGCTAACGTCTTCGTTTTTTGTCCGATTTAACCCGTTTCAACATTTTTACCCCAAAAGTGAACCTCCTGAGGCCGTTTTTTTTGGTTTTGTTCCAAATTTAGAAAGATTTTGGCGCAATTGCTTTTTTTTATTTTCCCATTCATTCTCTATGGGGATTCAACATTTGCTCTAACTTCTACATTTTTTAACTGATTCAACCCGTTCCAACTTTCAACTGTTCATCTTTTGCCTACCTATTCCACAACTTCCCACTTACCAACAATTCCAAATTTAAAATTCAACCAAATTCTCCAAAATTTCCTTTTTCTACTCTAACTTCTACATTTTTCTACCGATTCAACCCATTCCAACTTTCAACTGTTCATCTTTTGCCTACCTATTCCACAACTTCCCACTTACCAAATATTCCAAACTTTCAATTTTGAAATTCACCACAAATTCTCCAAATATTCTACATTTCTCAAGTAATTCAACACGTTTCAACATCGTTCGGCAGCATTCCCCGAAAAAGTTATTCATACATTTCGCCTTCACACGCAATTTCTCCAGAAATTGCAAAATTCTAGTTATTGTGTGAAGGCGAAGGCCTTCACACATATGTTATTCTACACCATTCTCTATTATTATTATTATTCTCTTTTATTCTCCACACTTTTTTGACACGTTTCATCTTCCACATAATTCATCCGATTCACTCCATTCCACTTTTCACGTATTCCAAATATTCACGCGACGAGCGCTTGTATTTTTCTCGTTCCGAAAATTTTCCGATTCCGCAAAATTCCCAAAATTCCGACGAATTTTTCCCCATTCATTCTTAATGGCACATTCGACATTTCACATTTACGTCGTTCCAATTTGAAATTCACATCATTCAGCACATTCTAATCACATTCGGAAGGATTCTCGACATTCCCAAAATTCCCAAATTCGAAAATTTCACGTTTTCACGTTAAAAATTCCGACAAATTTTCACAAAATTTCGTTTTTCACCTCTAACTTCTACATTTTTCAACCGATTCAACTCGTTCCAACTTTCAACTGTTCATCTTTTGCCTACCTATTCCACAACGTCCCACTTACCAAAAACTTCACATCTTTTATTTTGAAATTCAACCAAAATTCTCTAAAATTTCGTTTTTCTACTCTAATTTCTACATTTTTCAACCGATTCAACCCATTCCAACTTTCAACTGTTCATTATTTTTCTACTGATTCCACAACTTCCCACTTACCAAAAGCTTCAAATCTTTTATTTTGAAATTCACACCCAATTCCTTTTCCCTTCTCATTTCTACATTTTTCAACCGATTCAACCCATTCCAACTTTCAACTGTTCATCATTTTTCTACCTATTCCACAACTTCCCACTTACCAAAAACTTCACATCTTTTATTTTGAAATTCACACCCAATTCCTTTTTCCCTTCTCATTTCTACATTTTTCAACCGATTCAACCCATTCCAACTTTCAACTGTTCATCATTTTTCTACCTATTCCACAACTTCCCACTTACCAAAAACTTCACATCTTTTATTTTGAAATTCACACCCAATTTCCTTTTCCCTTCTCATTTCTACATTTTTCAACCGATTCAACCCATTCCAACTTTCAACTGTTCATCATTTTTCTACCTATTCCACAACTTCCCACTTACCAAAAACTTCACATCTTTTATTTTGAAATTCACACCCAATTCACTTTTCCCTTCTCATTTCTACATTTTTCAACCGATTCAACCCATTCCAACTTTCAACTGTTCATCATTTTTCTACCTATTCCACAACTTCCCACTTACCAAAAACTTCACATCTTTTATTTTGAAATTCACACCCAATTCCCTTTTCCCTTCTCATTTCTACATTTTTCAACCGATTCAACCCATTCCAACTTTCAACTGTTCATCATTTTTCGACCTATTCCACAACTTCCCAAAACCTTCACATCTTTTATTTTGAAATTCACACCCAATTCCTTTTTCCCTTCTCATTTCTACATTTTTCAACCGATTCAACCCATTCCAACTTTCAACTGTTCATCATTTTTCGACCTATTCCACAACTTCCCACTTACCAAAAACTTCACATCTTTTATTTTGAAATTCGCCACAAATTCTCCAAATATTCTACATTTCTCAAGTAATTCAACACGTTTCAACATCGTTCGGCAGCATTCCCCGAAGAAGTTATTCATACATTTCGCCTTCACACGCAATTTCTCCAGAAATTGCAAAATTCTAGTTGTGTGAAGGCGAAGGCCTTCACACATATGTTATTCTACACCATTCTCTATTATTATTATTATTCTCTTTTATTCTCCACACTTTTTTGACACGTTTCATCTTCCACATAATTCATCCGATTCACTCCATTCCACTTTTCACGTATTCCAAATATTCACGCGACGAGCGCTTGTATTTTTCTCGTTCCGAAAATTTTCCGATTCCGCAAAATTCCCAAAATTCCGACAAATTTTTCCCCATTCATTCTTAATGGCACATTCGACATTTCACATTTACGTCGTTCCAATTTGAAATTCACATCATTCAGCACATTCTAATCACATTCGGAAGGATTCTCGACATTCCCAAAATTCCCAAATTCGAAAATTTCACGTTTTCACGTTAAAAATTCCGACAAATTTTCACAAAATTTCGTTTTTCACCTCTAACTTCTACATTTTTCAACCGATTCAACTCGTTCCAACTTTCAACTGTTCATCTTTTGCCTACCTATTCCACAACGTCCCACTTACCAAAAACTTCACACCTTTTATTTTGAAATTCAACCAAAATTCTCTAAAATTTCGTTTTTCTACTCTAATTTCTACATTTTTCAACCGATTCAACCCATTCCAACTTTCAACTGTTCATTATTTTTCTACTGATTCCACAACTTCCCACTTACCAAAAGCTTCAAATCTTTTATTTTGAAATTCACACCCAATTCCTTTTCCCTTCTCATTTCTACATTTTTCAACCGATTCAACCCATTCCAACTTTCAACTGTTCATCATTTTTCTACCTATTCCACAACTTCCCACTTACCAAAAACTTCACATCTTTTATTTTGAAATTCACACCCAATTCCTTTTTCCCTTCTCATTTCTACATTTTTCAACCGATTCAACCCATTCCAACTTTCAACTGTTCATCATTTTTCTACCTATTCCACAACTTCCCACTTACCAAAAACTTCACATCTTATATTTTAAAATTCACACCCAATTTCCTTTTCCCTTCTCATTTCTACATTTTTCAACCGATTCAACCCATTCCAACTTTCAACTGTTCATCATTTTTCTACCTATTCCACAACTTCCCACTTACCAAAAACTTCACATCTTTTATTTTGAAATTCAACCAAAATTCTCTCAAATTCCGTTTTTGTACTCTAATTTCTACATTTTTCAACCGATTCAACCCATTCCAACTTTCAACTGTTCATCATTTTTCTACCTATTCCACAACTTCCCAAATACTTCACATCTTTTATTTTGAAATTCACACCCAATTCCTTTTCCCTTCTCATTTCTACATTTTTCAACCGATTCAACCCATTCCAACTTTCAACTGTTCATCATTTTTCTACCTATTCCACAACTTCCCACTCACCAAAAACTTCACATCTTTTATTTTGAAATTCACACCCAATTCCCTTTTCCCTTCTCATTTCTACATTTTTCAACCGATTCAACCGATTCCAACTTTCAACTGTTCATCATTTTTCTACCTATTCCACAACTTCCCACTTACCAAGAACTTCACATCTTTTATTTTGAAATTCACACTCAATTCCCTTTTCCCTTCTCATTTCTACATTTTTCAACCGATTCAACCCATTCCAACTTTCAACTGTTCATCATTTTTCTACCTATTCCACAACTTCCCACTTACCAAAAACTTCACATATTTTATTTTGAAATTCAAACCCAATTCCCTTTTCCCTTCTCATTTCTACATTTTTCAACCGATTCAACCCATTCCAACTTTCAACTGTTCATTATTTTTCTACCTATTCCACAACTTCCCACTTACCAAAAACTTCACATCTTTTATTTTGAAATTCACACCCAATTCCCTTTTCCCTTCTCATTTCTACATTTTTCAACCGATTCAACCCATTCCAACTTTCAACTGTTCATCATGTTTCTACCTATTCCACAACTTCCCACTTACCAAAAACTTCACATCTTTTATTTTGAAATTCACACTCAATTCCCTTTTCCCTTCTCATTTCTACATTTTTCAACCGATTCAACCCATTCCAACTTTCAACTGTTCATCATTTTTCTACCTATTCCACAACTTCCCACTTACCAAAAACTTCACATCTTTTATTTTGAAATTCACACCCAATTCCCTTTTCCCTTCTCATTTCTACATTTTTCAACCGATTCAACCCATTCCAACTTTCAACTGTTCATCATTTTTCTACCTATTCCACAACTTCCCACTTACCAAAAACTTCACATCTTTTATTTTGAAATTCACCACAAATTCTCCAAATATTCTACATTTCTCAAGTAATTCAACACGTTTCAACATCGTTCGGCAGCATTCCCCGAAGAAGTTATTCATACATTTCGCCTTCACACGCAATTTCTCCAGAAATTGCAAAATTCTAGTTGTGTGAAGGCGAAGGCCTTCACACATATGTTATTCTACTCCATTTACTTTATTATTATTATTATTATTATTCTATTTTATTCCCGCCACTTTTTTGTCCCGCTTCTTCTTCCACAAAATTCATCCGATTCACTCCATTCCACTTTTCACGTATTCCAAATATTCACGACATGAGCGCTTGTATTTTTCTCATTCCGAAAATTTTCCGATTCCGCAAGATTCCCAAAATTCCGACAAATTTTTCCCCATCCATTCTTAATGGCACATTCCACATTTCACAAAATTTCGTGTTTCACCTCTAACTTCTACATTTTTCAACCGATTCAACCCATTCCAACTTTCAACTGTTCATCTTTTGCCTACCTATTCCACAACTTCCCACTTACCAAAAATTCCAAATTCTCAAATTTGAAATTCAACCAAAATTCTCTCAAATTCCGTTATTCCACTCTAATTTCTACATTTTTCAACCGATTCAACCCATTCCAAATGCATTCACCTTATGCTTCCCACATTCACTCCCATTCACCCCCACTTCCACTACGCCTACACATTCAACCCTTGACCCCCAATTCCAGTGTGGCGGCCATCTTGGATTGACCCTCAAGTGCCCCCAATGAACCCAAAATGAACCGGAAGTGCCCCAGATCAAACCGAAAGTGACCCCAAATAGACCGGAAGTGACCTCAGGTAAACCGGAAGTGACCCCAAATCAAACCGGAAGTGACCCCAAATGTACCGGAAGTGGCCTTTTTAGACCGGAAATGACCCCTAATAAACCGGAAGTGACCTCAGACGAACCGGAAGTGACCCAAATTAAACCGGAAGTGACCCAAATAAACCGGAAGTGACCCCAAATAGACCGGAAGTGACCCCAAATAGACCGGAAGTGACCTCAGGTAAACCGGAAGTGACCCCAAATCAAACCGGAAGTGACCCAAAATGAACCGGAAGTTACCTTTTTAGACCGGAAATGACCCCAAATAAACCGGAAGTGACCTCAGCTAGACCGGAAGTGACCTGTTTTAAACCGGAAGTGACCCAAATAAACCGGAAGTGACCCCAAATAGACCGGAAGTGACCCCAAATAGACCGGAAGTGACCTCTGGTAAACCGGAAGTGACCCCAAATCAAACCGGAAGTGACCCCAAATGAACCGGAAGTGACCTTTTTAGACCGGAAATGACCCAAAATAAACCGGAAGTGACCTCAGCTAAACCGGAAGTGACCGATTTTAAACCGGAAGTGACCCAAATAAACCGGAAGTTACCCAAATTACACCGGAAATGACCCGAATCAAGCCGGAAGTGACCTTATTTCAACACTAAGTGCCCCAAATGGCTACATTTGCGCTAACGTCTTCGTTTTTTGTCCGATTTAACCCGTTTCAACATTTTTACCCCAAAAGTGAACCTCCTGAGGCCGTTTTTTTTGGTTTTGTTCCAAATTTAGAAAGATTTTGGCGCAATTGCTTTTTTTTATTTTCCCATTCATTCTCTATGGGGATTCAACATTTGCTCTAACTTCTACATTTTTTAACTGATTCAACCCGTTCCAACTTTCAACTGTTCATCTTTTGCCTACCTATTCCACAACTTCCCACTTACCAACAATTCCAAATTTAAAATTCAACCAAATTCTCCAAAATTTCGTTTTTCTACTCTAACTTCTACATTTTTCTACCGATTCAACCCATTCCAACTTTCAACTGTTCATCTTTTGCCTACCTATTCCACAACTTCCCACTTACCAAATATTCCAAACTTTCAATTTTGAAATTCACCACAAATTCTCCAAATATTCTACATTTCTCAAGTAATTCAACACGTTTCAACATCGTTCGGCAGCATTCCCCGAAAAAGTTATTCATACATTTCGCCTTCACACGCAATTTCTCCAGAAATTGCAAAATTCTAGTTATTATTATTATTCTTCTATTTTATTCTCCTCACTTTTCTGTCCCGCTTCTTCTTTCACAAAATTCATCCGATTCACTCCATTCCACTTTTCACGTATTCCAAATATTCAGGAAAGGGTGGCTTGTATTTTTCTCATTCCGAAAATTTTCCGATTCCGCAAAATTCCCAAAATTCCGACAAATTTTTCCCCATCCATTCTTAATGGCACATTCGACATTTCACAAAATTTCGTTTTTCACCTCTAACTTCTACATTTTTCAACCGATTCAACCCATTCCAACTTTCAACTGTTCATTTTTTGCCTACCTATTCCACAACTTCCCACTTACCAAAAATTCCAAATTTTCAAATTTGAAATTCAACCAAAATTCTCTAAAATTCCGTTATTCCACTCTACTTTCTACATTTTTCAACCGATTCAACCCATTCCAACTTTCAACTGTTCATCTTTTGCCTACCTATTCCACAACTTCCCACTTACCAAAAATTCCAAATTCTCAAATTTGAAATTCAACCAAAATTCTCTAAAATTTCGTTTTTCTACTCTAATTTCTACATTTTTCGACCGATTCAACCCATTCCACATTTATTCCCCTTATTCACCTTATGCTTCCCACATTCACTCCCATTCACCCCCACTTCCACTATGCTTCCCACATTCACTCCCATTCACCCCCACTTCCACTATGCTTACACAATTCAACCCTTGACCCCCAATTCCAGTGTGGCGGCCATCTTGGATGACCCTGAAGTGCCACCAATGAACCCAGAATGAAACGGAAGTGCCCCAAATCAAACCGAAAGTGACCCCAAATAGACCGGAAGTGACCTCAGGTAAACCGGAAGTGACCCCAAATCAAACCGGAAGTGACCCCAAATGTACCGGAAGTGACCTTTTTAGACCGGAAACGACCCCTAATAAACCGGAAGTGACCTCAGACGAACCGGAAGTGACCCAAATTAAACCGGAAGTGACCCAAATAAACCCGAAGTGACCCCAAATAGACCGGAAGTGACCCCAAATAGACCGGAAGTGACCTCTGGTAAACCGGAAGTGACCCCAAATCAAACCGGAAGTGACCCCAAATGTACCGGAAGTGACCCTTTTAGACCGGAAATGACCCCTAATAAACCGGAAGTGACCACAGACGAACCGGAAGTGACCCAAATAAACCGGAAGTGACCCCAAGTAGACCGGAAGTGACCCCAAATAGACCGGAAGTGACCTCTGGTAAACCGGAAGTGACCCCAAATCAAACCGGAAGTGACCCAAAATGAACCGGAAATGACCCCAAATAAACCGGAAGTGACCTCAGCTAAACCGGAAGTGACCTGTTTTAAACCGGAAGTGACCCAAATAAACCGGAAGTGACCCAAATTAGACCGGAAATGACCCGAATCAAGCCGGAAGTGACCTTATTTCAACACTAAGTGCCCCAAATAGCTACATTTGCGCTAACGTCTTCGTTTTTTGTCCGATTTAACCCGTTTCAACATTTTTACCCCAAAAGTGAACCTCCTGAGGCCGTTTTTTTTGGTTTTGTTCCAAATCTAGAAAGATTTTGGCGCAATTGCTTTTTTTTATTTTCCCATTCATTCTCTATGGGGATTCAACATTTGCTCTAACTTCTACATTTTTTAACTGATTCAACCCGTTCCAACTTTCAACTGTTCATCTTTTGCCTACCTATTCCACAACTTCCCACTTACCAACAATTCCAAATTTAAAATTCAACCAAATTCTCCAAAATTTCGTTTTTCTACTCTAACTTCTACATTTTTCTACCGATTCAACCCATTCCAACTTTCAACTGTTCATCTTTTGCCTACCTATTCCACAACTTCCCACTTACCAAATATTCCAAACTTTCAATTTTGAAATTCACCACAAATTCTCCAAATATTCTACATTTCTCAAGTAATTCAACACGTTTCAACATCGCTCGGCAGCATTCCCCGAAAAAGTTATTCATACATTTCGCCTTCACACGCAATTTCTCCAGAAATTGCAAAATTCTAGTTATTATTATTATTCTTCTATTTTATTCTCCACACTTTTTTGACACGTTTCATCTTCCACATAATTCATCCGATTCACTCCATTCCACTTTTCACGTATTCCAAATATTCACGACATGAGCGCTTATATTTTTCTCGTTCCGAAAATTTTCCGATTCCGCAAAATTCCCAAAATTCCGACAAATTTTTCCCCATTCATTCTTAATGGCACATTCGACATTTCACATTTACGTCGTTCCAATTTGAAATTCACATCATTCAGCACATTCTAATCACATTCGGAAGGATTCTCGACATTCCCAAAATTCCCAAATTCGAAAATTTCTCGTTTTCACGTTAAAAATTCCGACAAATTTTCACAAAATTTCGTTTTTCACCTCTAACTTCTACATTTTTCAACCGATTCAACTCGTTCCAACTTTCAACTGTTCATCTTTTGCCTACCTATTCCACAACGTCCCACTTACCAAAAACTTCACATCTTTTATTTTGAAATTCAACCAAAATTCTCTAAAATTTCGTTTTTCTACTCTAATTTCTACATTTTTCAACCGATTCAACCCATTCCAACTTTCAACTGTTCATCATTTTTCTACCGATTCCACAACTTCCCACTTACCAAAAGCTTCACATCTTTTATTTTGAAATTCACACCCAATTCCTTTTCCCTTCTCATTTCTACATTTTTCAACCGATTCAACCCATTCCAACTTTCAACTGTTCATCATTATTCTACCTATTCCACAACTTCCCACTTACCAAAAACTTCACATCTTTTATTTTGAAATTCACACCCAATTTCCTTTTCCCTTCTCATTTCTACATTTTTCAACCGATTCAACCCATTCCAACTTTCAACTGTTCATCATTTTTCTACCTATTCCACAACTTCCCACTTACCAAAAACTTCACATATTTTATTTTGAAATTCAACCAAAATTCTCTCAAATTCCGTTTTTGTACTCTAATTTCTACATTTTTCAACCGATTCAACCCATTCCAACTTTCAACTGTTCATCATTTTTCTACCTATTCCACAACTTCCCAAATACTTCACATCTTTTATTTTGAAATTTACACCCAATTCCTTTTTCCCTTCTCATTTCTACATTTTTCAACCGATTCAACCCATTCCAATTTTCAACTGTTCATCTTTTGCCTACCTATTCCACAACTTCCCACTTACCAAAAATTCCACATTTTCAAATTTGAAATTCAACCAAATTCTCAAAAATTCAGTTTTTCAACTCTCATTTCTACATTTTTCGACCGATTCAACCCATTCCAAATTTATTCACCTTATGCTTCCCACATTCACTCCCATTCACCCCCACTTCCACTACGCTTACACATTCAACCCTTGACCCCCAATTCCAGTGTGGTGGCCATCTTGGATGACCCTCAAGTGCCCCCAATGAACCCAAAATGAACCGGAAGTGCCCCAAATCAAACCGAAAGTGACCCCAAATAGACCGGAAGTGACCTCAGGTAAACCGGAAGTGACCCCAAATCAAACCGGAAGTGACCCCAAATGTACCGGAAGTGACCTTTTTAGACCGGAAATGACCCCTGATAAACCGGAAGTGACCTCAGACGAACCGGAAGTGAACCAAATTAAACCGGAAGTGACCCAAATAAACCGGAAGTGACCCCAAATAGACCGGAAGTGACCCCAAATAGACCGGAAGTGACCTCAGGCAAACCGGAAGTGACCCCAAATGTACCGGAAGTGACCTTTTTAGACCGGAAATGACCCCTAATAAACCGGAAGTGACCTCAGATGAACCGGAAGTGACCCAAATTAAACCGGAAGTGACCCAAATAAACCGGAAGTGACCCAAATTAGACCGGAAATGACCCGAATCAAGCCGGAATTGACCTTATTTCAACACTAAGTGCCCCAAATAGCTACATTTGCGCTAACTATTTCGTTTTTTGTCCGATTTAACCCGTTTCAACATTTTTACCCCAAAAGTGAACCTCCTGAGGCCGTTTTTTTTGGTTTTGTTCCAAATCTAGAAAGATTTTGGCGCAATTGCTTTTTTTTATTTTCCCATTCATTCTCTATGGGGATTCAACATTTGCTCTAACTTCTACATTTTTTAACTGATTCAACCCGTTCCAACTTTCAACTGTTCATCTTTTGCCTACCTATTCCACAACTTCCCACTTACCAACAATTCCAAATTTAAAATTCAACCAAATTCTCCAAAATTTCGTTTTTCTACTCTAACTTCTAAATTTTTCTACCGATTCAACCCATTCCAACTTTCAACTGTTCATCTTTTGCCTACCTATTCCACAACTTCCCACTTACCAAATATTCCAAACTTTCAATTTTGAAATTCACCACAAATTCTCCAAATATTCTACATTTCTCAAGTAATTCAACACGTTTCAACATCGTTCGGCAGCATTCCCCGAAAAAGTTATTCATACATTTCGCCTTCACACGCAATTTCTCCAGAAATTGCAAAATTCTAGTTATTATTATTCTTCTATTTTATTCTCCTCACTTTTTTGTCCCGTTTCATCTTTCACATAATTCATCCGATTCACTCCATTCCACTTTTCACGTATTCCAAATATTCAGGAAAGGGGTGCTTGTATTTTTCTCATTCCGAAAATTTTCCGATTCCGCAAAATTCCCAAAATTCCGACAAATTTTTCCCCATCCATTCTTAATGGCACATTCGACATTTCACAAAATTTCGTTTTTCACCTCTAACTTCTACATTTTTCAACCGATTCAACCCATTCCAACTTTCAACTGTTCATCTTTTGCCTACCTATTCCACAACTTCCCACTTACCAAAAATTCCAAATTTTCAAATTTGAAATTCAACCGAAATTCTCTCAAATTCCGTTATTCCACTCTAATTTCTACATTTTTCAACCGATTCAACCCGTTCCAACTTTCAACTGTTCATCTTTTGCCTACCTATTCCACAACTTCCCACTTACCAAAAGTTCCAAATTTTCAAATTTGAAATTCAACCAAAATTCTCTCAAATTCCGTTATTCCACTCTAATTTCTACATTTTTCAACCGATTCAACCCGTTCCAACTTTCAACTGTTCATCTTTTGCCTACCTATTCCACAACTTCCCACTTACCAAAAATTCCAAATTCTCAAATTTGAAATTCAACCAAAATTCTCTAAAATTTCGTTTTTCTACTCTAATTTCTACATTTTTCGACCGATTCAACCCGTTCCACATTTATTCCCCTTATTCACCTTATGCTTACCACATTCACTCCCATTCACCCCCACTTCCACTATGCTTCCCACATTCACTCCCATTCACCCCCACTTCCACTATGCTTACACAATTCAACCCTTGACCCCCAATTCCAGTGTGGCGGCCATCTTGGATGACCCTGAAGTGCCACCAATGAACCCAGAATGAACCGGAAGTGCCCCAAATCAAACCGAAAGTGACCCCAAATAGACCGGAGGTGACCTCAGGTAAACCGGAAGTGACCCCAAATCAAACCGGAAGTGACCCCAAATGTACCGGAAGTGACCATTTTAGACCGGAAATGACCCCTAATAAACCGGAAGTGACCTCAGACGAACCGGAAGTGACCCAAATTAAACCGGAAGTGACCCAAATTAAACCGGAAGTGACCCAAATAAACCGGAAGTGACCCCAAATAGACCGGAAGTGACCTCTGGTAAACCGGAAGTGACCCCAAATCAAACCGGAAGTGACCCCAAATGAACCGGAAGTGACCTATTTAGACCGGAAATGACCCCAAATAAACCGGAAGTGACCTCAGCTAAACCGGAAGTGACCTGTTTTAAACCGGAAGTGACCCAAATAAACCGGAAGTGACCCAAACTAGACCGGAAGTGACCCGAATCAAACCGGAAGTGACCTTATTTCAACACTGAGTGGCCCAAATAGCTACATTTGCGCTAACTTTTTCGTTTTTTGTCTGATTTAACCCGTTTCGACATTTTTACCCCAAAAGTGAACCTCCTGAGGCCGTTTTTTTTTTTTGTTCCAAATTTAGAAAGATTTTGGCGCAATTGCTTTTTTTTATTTTCCCATTCATTCTCTATGGGGATTCAACATTTGCTCTAACTTCTACATTTTTTAACTGATTCAACTCGTTCCAACTTTCAACTGTACATCTTTTGCCTACCTATTCCACAACTTCCCACTTACCAAAAATTCCAAATTCGAAATTCAACCAAATTCTCCAAAATTTCGTTTTTCTACTCTAATTTCTACATTTTTCAACCGATTCAACCCATTCCAACTTTCAACTGTTCATCTTTTGCCTACCTATTCCACAACTTCCCACTTACCAAAAATTCCAAACTTTCAAATTTGAAATTCACCACAAATTCTCCAAATATTCTACATTTCTCAAGTAATTCAACACGTTTCAACATCGTTCGGCAGCATTCCCCGAAAAAGTTATTCATACATTTCGCCTTCACACGCAATTTCTCCAGAAATTGCAAAATTCTAGTTCTATATATAATGCTACGGATGACGCCACTATATAGGTTGGAAACTCGGGTTATAATTTCAATGTCGGAGTTTAAACTCGGGTTGCAGTTTCCGAATGCCATACGTAATGGGTGTTGTAAGTAAGTAAGTAAGTAAGTAAGTAAGTAAGTAAGTAAGTAAGTAAGTAAGTAAGTAAGTAAGTAAGTAAGTAAATAAATAAAAAAATAAATACATAAATAAATAAATAAATAAATAAAGCTTACAGCACCCGGTATTCCCAGGCGGTTTCCCATTCAAGTACTAACCAGGGCCCTGCTTAGCTTCCGAGATCGGACGAGATCGGGAGTTCTCAGGGTAGTATGGCCGTAAACCGTGATCACTCTCAAAATCGTGCATTTTATATATAATGCTACGGATGACGCCAATATAGGTTGGAAACACGGGTTATAATTTCAATGTCGGAGTTTAAACTCGGTTTGCAGTTTCCGAATGCCATACGTAATGGGTGTTGTAAGTAAGTAAGTAAGTAAGTAAGTAAGTAAGTAAGTAAGTAAGTAAGTAAGTAAGTAAGTAAGTAAGTAAGTAAGTAAGTAAGTAAGTAAGTAAGTAAGTAAGTAAGTAAGTAAGTAAATAAATAAATGAATAAATAAAGCTTACAGCACCTGGTATTCCCAGGCGGTCTCCCATCCAAGTACTAACCAGGCCCGACCGTGCTTAGCTTCCGAGATCGGACGAGATCGGGCGTTCTCAGGGTAGTATGGCCGTAAGCCGTGATCACACTCAAAATCG